>NC_141781.1:0-300337 GCF_054643075.1 Acanthaster planci | reverse complement strand
CTATCTGACTAAAAGGGTATTTATGAATGGGAATAAATATTTGCTTGGCACAGGGGACTGATTGCTGATAATGCCCTTGCCTGTGGGTCGGGCAGTAGCTGCGTCCATTCTCCAGAGCCAAGTGCATATTTGTTCCCTTAGTGATGGTGTTTAGTGATATAAGCTGACAGTTAGCTTGACTGAACTGAACTGAAACTGTTGTCAATATTCTGAATGCTAGTCTCTCGAATGTGTTTAAAAAGAACCACACATCTGTTGAAGTTGGAAATGGGTGCCTGTTTCTTAATCAGGAACTGATTCCTGACATCAACATTCAAGAACTCAGGTATTTGGTTCCTACATACACCCCTACTTGATACCTACCACTGACAGCAATGGTAGCTTCAGTCAGTGTAATGTTCTTATGATAGCCAGTCACTGTGCACAGGTAGATACCAGCATCTCGTTCATCAGTGAATCCTGTGATTTCTAACATGTTGCTGCTTACTCCAATTTGACTAGATCTTATGTTTCCTTCTTCATCACCTGCAAAATGAATTTAAACAAAAGAACAGCGAAATTGATGGAGACCTTATGGATTAAGTAAAATTTATAGAGGGTAAAATCTGGGTTAGCTTTATACAAATTTGGAAAATTGCTTCATTGCTGAATAAATGCATCCTCCACTTGCCTATGAGACAAAAATAAACAAAACAATGGCTGGAATAAATGATACCAACTTGGTTGATGAATTTTGTCAAAGGAAAAAAAATGTCCTACGTAAGCCATAATATTGGCTTTCCAATTAATCCTTTTTTTTCTGGAACAAATTTTTAAGTAAAGGGGGGACAATGTTATTAAAAACTGTGAGACACAGGGAAGCTAAAACTGTGGACTGACAGTGACTTTTGTTTCATTACAATAAGGTCCCATTGTGACTGTCATGGAGGAAGAGGAAATGGAGGGGGATTGTGGATCATTGAAGAAGCTGAAAGTAATATCCATATGAGCAGTTCAGTGGGAGAGTGGAAAGACACGGGTTATAGGAAACTAAGATTTCAGATACTTTACACACAAAACTTGGATATTTATGGTAATGACCACACAGATGTCTCATCTGGAGAAGGAAAATAACTGGGAAGGGGAAGCAGGAAGACGGATATCATAGGGAAGTGGCACTTAAGATTGCTTACCAACAGACAACATGGAACCTGCAGGTCATGACCACACAGATGTCTCATTTGGATGAGAAAAAGAAGGGAAGGGGTGGGGGTGGTAGGAAGAGGGGTTTCATAGGGTTCAAGCATTTAAGATTGCTTACCAACAGACAACACGGAACCTGAAGGATATCCACACAGGTGTTTCATTTGGAGGAGAAAAACAACAGGGAAGGGGTTGGGGGTGGTAGGAAGAGGGGTTTCATAGGATTCAAGCATTTAGATTGCTTACCAACAGACAACACGGAACCTGAAGGATATCCACACAGGTGTTTCATTTGGAGGAGAAAAACAACAGGGAAGGGGTGGATGTGGTAGGAAGAGGGGTTTCATAGGGTTCAAGCATTTAGATTGCTTACCAACAGACAACATGGAACCTGAAGGATATCCACACAGGTGTTTCATTTGGAGGAGAAAAACAGCAGGGAAGGGGTGGATGTGGTAGGAAAAGGGGGGTTTCATAGGGTTCAAGCATTTAAGATTGCTTACCAACAGACAACATGGAACCTGAAGGATATCCACACAGGTGTTTCATTTGGAGGAGAAAAATAACAGGGAAAGGGTGGGGGTGGTAGGAAGATGGGTTTTATAGGGTTCAAGCATTAAGATTGCTTACCAACAGACAACATGGAACCTGAAGGATATCCACACAGGTGTTTCATTTGGAGGAGAAAACAACAGGGAAGGGGTGGATGTGGTAGGAAGAGGGGTTTCATAGGGTTCAAGCATTTAGATTGCTTACCAACAGACAACACGGAACCTGAAGGATATCCACACAGGTGTTTCATTTGGAGGAGAAAAACAACAGGGAAAGGGTGGGGGTGGTAGGAAGAGGGGTTTCATAGGGTTCAAGCATTTAAGATTGCTTACCAACAGACAACATGGAACCTGAAGGATATCCACACAGGTGTTTCATTTGGAGGAGAAAAACAACAGGGAAAGGGTGGGGGTGGTAGGAAGAGGGGTTTCATAGGGTTCAAGCATTTAAGATTGCTTACCAACAGACAACACGGAACCTGAAGGATATCCACACAGGTGTTTCATTTGGAGGAGAAAAACAACAGGGAAGGGGTGGGGGTGGTAGGAAGAGGGGTTTCATAGGGTTCAAGCATTTAAGATTGCTTACCAACAGACAACATGGAACCTGAAGGATATCCACACAGGTGTTTCATTTGGAGGAGAAAACAACAGGGAAGGGGTGGATGTGGTAGGAAGAGGGGGGTTTCATAGGGTTCAAGCATTTAGATTGCTTACCAACAGACAACATGGAACCTGAAGGATATCCACACAGGTGTTTCATTTGGAGGAGAAAAACAACAGGGAAAGGGTGGGGGTGGTAGGAAGAGGGGTTTCATAGGGTTCAAGCATTTAGATTGCTTACCAACAGACAACACGGAACCTGACGGTAATGTCCACACAGGTGTCTGTGCTTCACCCACATACATCAGCACATCTTCAGTTGAACATGTCAGAAAGACATCTATTCCGCTAACGGTTTCCACAACTGTGAAATCTTTGAGCTTCAAGTCAATGTCTTCTAAACAGCCAAAATGAAAATATGGATCACTGTTAAATTCATTCCACTCAAAAAATATTTCAAAATGAAAACAATGTGAACCAACAACAGGTTGGGAGGCTCGGGCACTTTTCTCTAGTGTAAGTACAGGAAATTCTGGTACCTGGGTGGCATGCGTAAGCGACGATTCATCCTAATTTCAGGGATAATTTTCACTCCAAGTAGTTCTAAAATTAGAGCTTTTTCTATGCTTGTTTGTGTTAAGTGCATTCAACTTGTCGAATAACTTTGCTGTTAAATCCTAGAACTTCTGATGACTTCAAGAACCTGATATCGTAATTGAGTAGAATTTTCCATTATCCCAAACTCGCTTGATCTAAGCTCTTGTAGGAGCGTAGATCTTGTAGGAGCACATTTCTTTACACATTGAAGCATCAAAGTTTGGGCGGGAAACTAGGATGAGATTAAATTGGTTAAATTTTATGAAAATTACGCAGTTCTATTTCAGTGGTTATCCTGTTAAAAGTTAACATAATCTCTCTTTGGTTGATACTACATGTATGTTGCTTTGAACAAACTTACATGTACCTTTAGTGCATCCCAATATGACATCATTATAATGGCTGCATGAAAAATCATCAATGTACCAGTTTGACTTGGGACAATCAAACAAGGAAGCTTCAGTGCCATTACAATCGACTTCACCAAACATGACGGATGTGAACCGGTCATTATTATAGTCAAACGCAAGCCTGGAGATGATGAGAAATTGAAAACAAAATATTATACGGATTTATCATAAAATATGCCATGCCATCATACAATGTTACAAATACTTTCATCTGGGTTGCTTTTTAGAGTTCAACTCAGGTTTAAGTAGTCAAACTAAACTTCAGCTTTCCTTCGTAATGACCTACGTGAAGGAGGAGAGATATTTGACTCCATTGTATCCCAGCTGACGGCAGGCTACCTCAGCATCCTTGATATCCCAGCCTTTGTTACAAACGGTCCCCCATTCGTTGTTGTAATAAACTTCAAGTACGCCCTCGCCTGGTGATGTTCCGTTACTCAGACGGATATCAGTCTCTCCTTTAAATGAAAAATGATTCACGAAAATTGTATGACTCGTTAAATTATGACTAACTAACATTGACAAAAATATTAATTCAAATGTCCACATCTTTACTGGAAATTCTGTCCTGGACCTAACACAGCTGAGTCTTTCTGATGGTAATTTCTGCTGCACACTGCACACAGACACCACTGTTATTATCATTTCAGCAGTCGTTAATCCAGACAAAGCAGCCATAATTACTTCACCAAATCTGTCAATTTACCTCCAAGTGTTGAATGATTTTGTGTTAGATTCACTGCTAATGTAAATTCCAACTGCCAGAAACCTGGTTTGGCACACCCTCTTTTTTTAAAAACTGATCAGTAAATCTATGCAGAGTTTTGATGAGTTAAGCAGTGCAAAGTACAAACTGCAGAACCATGGTTGATTTTTCTTGGTAATAATTCAAGTGTTCTTCTGAAAGTGTGGGATATGATTTCAAGGATTCCATAGTGGACACCTAATAGTAGGACAACAGTTTCTGGTAGCACTATGTAAATTTCTTTTGTGCCTAATGTTCTAAAAAGGAATGATGGATTGTTTGAGACATTAATATGCTTAATCCATAGTCAGGAGAATGCATAAAATGTAGGAGTGATTTAGAAAGGGTTCTTAAAAAGAATAGCTCAGGACAAATATCGACTTACTTGATCCTGTGTCGCACACGACCCCAACATCAGAATTGTGACTACAGCCTGCTCTGATGTCCCAGGAGTCAATTGCACATTCAGCTAGAGTTGCCTCTTGACCTGTGCACTTTGACCCTGAGACATACAAAACGCCATTCCCAGTTCCAAACATCTGGCCGAGTGAAGCAATGAAAAGTGCAGGACCATAACCAAGTTGCTTGCAGACTACATCTGCATTGTCCTCATCCCATATCAAAGGGGCACAGAGATATCCCCATTGTCCATCCTTGTAGTACTGGACAAGTCCTGAATGCGGCACTGAGTAACCACTGATTAGACGAACAGCGCCCTCCACGACTGTAAAAAATTACAAATATTAAGTCATCAGAGGCCAAAACTGTCTTGCAATTGTACTTCATTTCTTGCTGAAAAAAGTTTTAAATGCGTAACTACATTTATGAGTTCCACCTCTTGTGAGCACCAGAGGCATTTTACCTGAGTAGGGACAAGCTAAAAATAAGATGCAGTTTGCAAGACATAATAAATTTCCACTTTTCACAAAGCTTTCAGCAGTGCCCACTTTTGTACTGAATAACTCCTTTTCAACTGCCATCTCAAACACATCTTGGTTTGAACCTGTACAAAACTGCAGCCCAATCAAACTGACAGTTCTCCTGATATAGGACTACAAGTGAAACATGGTTTTAGTGACATCACATAGGCACTGCTGACACCACTTATATGGAATGACCAAGATGAAATGTTTCAGGACACATCTTCAAATCTGTGATGATCCAATCCAGGAAATGGTGATGCAATTCGTGCTATATCTCTCCATGCAATGACCAACTTACAAATGGGAGGGTGAAATTTCTCATGAAACACGTAATGTCCCCGGTCCACTTTCGCATTTGGCACTAATCATAAATAAACAGCCACTCAAAATGGCTCTGTCCACGCAAAACAACATCCATTTAAGACAATTAATGTCTTCACTCTGATTAATAAACAGATAACCTCATTCTTTCTTGGGGGGGATGGCCCCCATAAGGTTAAACCATGGGGCTTTCAACCCACCCATACAATTCATTTTTCATTTCTTTGACATGATATTTCAGATGTGAAGAGCACCAGCAGAGCAGAAGAATTTATAAAGAGGAGGGAGCCAGTTGAGAGACCATCAGGTATCAGCCAATAATAAGCTGATCCATTAAGGCCTAACCCATTGTAGGACCTGCAAAACTTGGGGGGGGGGATAAACTCCAGTCAAAAAGTCCCCTCTTCCTCTGCCAATGGTAGAGGTGGTCTTACATGATAAATGACTGTTCCAAGTTGACAAAAGTTCCACAAGTGGCAACTTAAAAAAACACAGTGTAAAATAAAACAGGAAAAAAATCTTGATGAAACCAGAAGTTATCCTCAATCAATAGACTGATTGGGCCTGCTATGTCAAGTGACCTATATTGGGTACTGAATACAAACAAACACAGTGTCCACCAAAAGCAAGTGGTTCATGAGTACCATTCACCAAAAATGAAGCCGACGCTAGGTACTGTACTCAGACTACTGATGGGTACCA
Organism: Acanthaster planci; assembly: GCF_054643075.1. Taxonomy (NCBI): domain Eukaryota; kingdom Metazoa; phylum Echinodermata; class Asteroidea; order Valvatida; family Acanthasteridae; genus Acanthaster; species Acanthaster planci. The sequence continues at coordinate 294,303 of NC_141781.1, read as the reverse complement.
TACTGTAACTTGGCCTGAACTGAAGTGCACCCCCTAATCGGCGAAAGAAAGACAGGTGGTTACAAGCGGGTTCTTGCACGCGTTATGCATGAACGCGAAAACCGTACAAGCTGAAATAAATTAGTTACACGTACTCAATGTGCTCCATGTCAAATGTGCATATACCTACGTACCTCATGGCACGTCTATACGGTGAATACCCAAAAAAGCACGCCCTCTTTTGCTCTGCTCAGAGCAGATAAGTCACATGCTTTAGCGGGTGCAATCGATCGATCGGTACCAAGTAATCCATGCACTGGCCGAGGAATAAGCCCTGTTTATTACCTGGAACTGAAGACGTCATTGCATCAATGTAAAGAGAAGGTCCTTCACCTATATGATTGAATGCTCGCAGTTTCAGCACGTAGAGAGTTTCAGGCATCAGTCCAGTAATGATGTATTTAAACTGTGAGGCAGACAAACGGACTGTCATTTCATCTGGTACACCAGCACCATATCCTAAGATGTATCCTCTAATCCTAACAGTCTGATCACTGGGAGCTGTCCATGACACAGTCACTGAATTATGGGATGGAGCAACTTGAAGATTTGACGGCTCTGGAGGAATTTGGTCTTCAGAAAGCTCTGCTTTAAAGATGCACAAAGTAAACAGGTATATGAAAACAGTGAATTGTCTAGGGATAAACTGCTTACAAATCTTAACTCATTTATTACTGTAAAGAGTGTTAACTGTATGCAAACAGTTGATAAGACCGAGAATGAACTTGTACGAGAACCACTGCTGGCATGAGGTTCTTAATATACCCAAAAAAGCACGCCCTCTTATGTTCCGCTCAGAGCAGATAAGTCACATGCTTTAGCGGGTGCAATCGATCGATTGGTACCAAGTAATCCATGCACTGGCCGAGGAATAAGCCCTGTTTATTACCTGGTACTGAAGACGTCATTGCATCAATGTAAAGAGAAGGTCCTTCACCTATACGATTGAATGCTCGCAATTTCAGTACGTAGAGAGTTTCAGGCATCAGTCCAGTTATGATGTACTTAAACTGTGAGGCAGACAAACGTACTGTCATTCCATCTGGTAAACTAGCACCATATCCCAAGATGTATCCTCTAATCATAATGCTCTGATCACTGGGAGCTGTCCATGACACAGTCACTGAATTATGGGATGGAGCAACTTGAAGATTTGACGGCCTTGGAGGAATTTGGTCTTCTGAAAGCTCTGCTTTAAAGATGCACAAAGTAAACAGGTATATGAAAACAGTGAATTGTCTAGGGATAAACTGCTTGCAAATCTTAACTCATTTATTACTGTAAAGAGTGTTAACTGTATGCAAACAGTTGATAAGACCGAGAATGAACTTGTACGAGAACCACTGCTGGCATGAGGTTCTTAATATTGACAGAGAACACACATTATTCAGCTCCTCTGTGAATATCAAAAGTCAAAGTGTAAGCCCCTCATCAGGCTTGATATAACAAGAACCAGGTTTCTACTCTACTGAAACTCAAAAAATTGGTACCTTTGTACCACGAATGTGACGGAAGAGGACAAATGCCAGGAAATCAAAGCATTCCACAAGGAAAACAAAGAACCTTGTACTTATGAGTAACTTATTAATCCTGTGCAGCCAAATGCTTATTAACATTTTCATGTATAAGTCAAATTTGTGTCAGCATTCCCTGTTGCTTGATTAAATCTATAGAAACATTCTCAAAAAAAGTTTTCAAATTCTTTCATTTTCCTATTCTTCTGTTATAAAAAAGTTGGTTATCATTGTCTGGTTTATTAATTTGGAAGTGGTTCATAACATCAACACTCAAAAACTCAGGTATTTGGTTCCTACATACACTTGATACCTACCACTGACAGCAATGGTAGCTTCAGTCAGTGTAACGTTCTTATGATAGCCAGTCACTGTGCACAGGTAGATACCAGCATCTTGTTCATCAGTGAATCCTGTGATTTCTAACAAGTTGTTGCTTCGTGATCCAATAAAACTTGTTCTTATATTACCTTCTTCTTCACCTTGAAATGAAAAATAAACAGCATAATTGATGAAAGGCATCTTTTATGAATAAATACAATCTTGAAGAGGGTAACATCTCCTAAAAGGGTGTGTTTCATACAAACTTTGAGAAATCCTTACTTGCCAAATAAATGCCTACTCTACCTGTCTGCAAGTAAGTTTCAACTGGAAGAGAAAAAAAGTGTTGTCATTATGAAAATAATAGCAACTCATGATGAACAAAACAGGTGCCTGGAATGAATGACATCAACTGAACTGATAAAGGAAGAGGGGCTTCTTAGGGTTCAAGCATTTAAGAGTGCCATGGAGTGCCGTGGCCTTGTGGTCAAGAACATTGGATTCATAGTTGGCGGGTTCAAATCCAGCCCGGGTTCATGGTGTGTGTGCCTTTGGGCAAGGCACACTGTTACTCATTGCGTCTCTCCACCCAGGAGTAATTGGGTAACCCAGGAGTAATTGGGTACCTATGAGGGAAGAGATGGTTATTGTGGTTAATTTAGCTGCTTTGTGCCGAAAAGACAGCATTGAGCTGTATACTCCCCAAGGAGCTGAGATGGTCTTAGAACGTTTCATGGGCCCAGTGAACAGAGGTAATAATAATGGATTGCATCTTGATCGGTTTACAGATAAGTGCGCTATATAAATCTGTAGATATTATTATTAAGATTGCTTACCAGCAGATAAAATGGAACCTGAAGGTAATGTCCACACAGGTGTCTCTACTTCATATGCATACCTCGGCACATTTTCAGCTGAACATATCATCGATACATCTATTCCACTAACAGTTTCCACAACTGTGAAATTTCTCAGCTTCAAATCATTGATTTCTAAAAGAAAAACAGAAACAAAGATCACTATTAAAATCAGTCCACTCACAAGATGATTCAAAAAGTACCAATCGCCGGCTATGGAGGCGGTGGCAATTTTATTAAGTTTAAGCACAATTTATCCTCATTTGAGAGGTAAATTTCACTCAACATAATACTAGCAGCAGCATAACTTCCATGCTTGTTTGTGTTAAGGACATCTTCATTGTGAAATATAGTAAACCTCAGGTAAGTCAGATTGGTTTAAATTGGATTTTCAATTACTTTGGATAAATTGAAGTATATTTACACTGTGACTGCTGTTAAACATGGCAATGCTTGAAGTATGAACTCGTGTGGCATGATCAGTGAAACAACCCTGCTTTGATTTTCTTTTGTACAATGCATGTATGTGCAATGTACAAATAAATAATGTTTGATGTAAGGAACATTACGTTGTTACTTCATTTCATGCTTTGTGGCCTATGGCCCTTCTATGGCTGGTCATCTACGACGGTGTAAAGCATACCGTTTTCTTCTTTTTGCCCAAGTCGAATAAAATTGGTAGGTCCCATTGGATCTGACTGATCCGAGGTTTACTGTTTATGTATTTCAACTCATCAGATAACCTTGCTGTTAACTCCAGGAATCTCTGTTGACTTCTAGAATCTGCACTGTAACTGAGTTGAATAAATCAGCAATCCTAAGTATGCCCAGTTGAACATCTCATCAAGATTTCCTTGGCATACAAGTGTGAAGAACTAAGGTTGCACATTTCTTTACATAGTGAAGCATCAAACTTTGGGCAGAAACTTGAATAGGATTAAACTTGGTTAAGTTGCATGACAATTATTTAGCTCCATTTCAGAGGTTATCCTGTTGAAAGTTGACAAAATCTCTCTTTGGTTGATACTATCTTGCTTTGAACAAACTTACCTTCAGTGCATCCCAAGATGACATCATTATCATGGGCACAAGACAAATGAGTGATGTACCAGTTTGACTTGGGACAATCAAACAGGGAAGCTTCAGTGCCATCGCAGTCAACATCACCGAACATGACAGATGTGAACCGTTCATAGAAATAACGAAATCCAAGCCTACGTAAAGATCATGAGAAATTAAGAACAAAACATTATACCAATAGTAATCTTGAAAATACATCTTGAAAATAGTTCGCGGTACCCGCTGCTTCATTTGACTCGGACCGGCCAGCCGACCCCGGCAAGCTCGGTGGTCGAGTGGTTAAGACATCTGCACTCGTAAGCAGGTCGTCGTGGGTTCGAGTCCCACCCGAGTGGGCTTGTGAGGTTTTTTCGCAGGCTCTCGGACAGGCACTGAGCATGCAGTGCTTATTAATATGCGTTGGGTAAGGGCAAAAAACCGTTATATATGTAGTCAATAGTAATCTATCACAAAATAAAGCATGCATCACACCGCGGTAGCTGTGTTGCATGCTAACTTTAGGATTAAACTTAATTTCAAGTCGTCAATTTAAATCTAAGTTGCCTTAATCATAAATTAATAATTACATACATGCTGGATGGGAGATATTTGATTCCATTATATCCCAGCTGACGGCAGGCTACCTCAGCATCCTTGACATCCCAGCCTTTGTTACAAACGGTCCCCCATTCGTTATTGTAGTAAACTTCAAGCACGCCCTCATCTGGTGAAGTTCCGTTACTCAGACGGATATCAGTCTCTCCTGTGCATCAGAAATGATCAATTAATATCCTGCAACATATAAAATGTTACTTTGACACTGACAAAATGATGCATTCCAAATGTTCACAAATTCAATGGCAATTTATTCCTGGACCCAACTCACTTGTAATTTTATTTGAAACTATTAATTTGCTGCTAAAGCGCAAAATGCCAGTATCCTTCAAGTTCTCAATCAAGATAAATGCCATAATAAACAAATCCTAAATACCTCTAAACACTAACTGTCTTGTGTTGGATTCATTAGTGATGCTAATTCCAATTGCCCAGCATAGTGTCAAAATCATTGACAAACCTGGTTTTCAGGTCATTTATTACACTGCTTTCTGAATCTTTCATCAGTAAATCTATGCAGATATTAGACAACTTAAGCAGTGCAAAGTACACACTACAGGAACATACAATGTAGTTGATTTGGCATAATTTTCCAGAATACGAAAATTGTAGTGTATGATTTGTTGCCACACATGTATTAACATGTTACTTTCTTCTAAGTTTTGAAAAGAACTGATGGATCTAAGATTGCATTTTCAGAAGTGTACCTAAAATTTAGGACTAATTTGGAAGGGGTTCTTAACAAATGCTCTTATTTCCAGCTCTCAGTACATCTCATTTTAGCTTGTCTGTTTTAGGGTTTGTTTTCATTATTTAGCTTTCATCTTTTCCCAGAATGATTTGTTGTTAGTTTTGTTTGTTTAGTTTCTTAACTTAATAAGACATTTTTGAATGAGACTTTGTCTTCTGAATATGTCTCTGCATTGGCCTTTTTCTTCTCATTCCAGTTTTCTTTATAATAACTCTTGTATTTTGTCACATCATTCATTTATTGACCTGCATAATTATACATGATGCATGGGCAAAACTCGTGATAAAAATTAAAAATTTACATTTTGAAATTGTATGATTACAAAAATATGCTTGTAAATAAATGTTAAACACAAAAAAGCAAAGCCTAAACAAGCATCAACTAACTTGATCCTGTGTCGCAAACAACCCCAACACTTTTTTGGAAACCGCATCCGGAGGCCGAGCTGTCATTTGGACATTCAGCCAGAGTTGCCTCTTGACCTGTGCAGTCTGAAGGTACATAGTGCAAAACACCATTCCCAGTTCCAAACATCTGACCATGGGAAACGATGGCAAGTGACGGACCATAGCCCAGTTGTTTGCAAAGAACATTTCCATTTTCCTCATTCATATCCCAGCTCCAATGGGGACACAGATATCCCCACTGTCCATCCTTGTGGTACTGGACAAGTCCTGAATGCGGTACTGAATAACCACTGATTAGACGAACAGCACCCTCCACAACTGTCAGAAAAGGTCACAAACATTCAATCATCAAAGGTCAAAACTATAACTCATTTTCTTCTGCAAAACGTTCTGAATATATAATCACATTTACAAGTATAAGTTCTACCTTTTCAGGCATTTTAAAAATGAGATGCAGTTCGTAAGATGTCTTAACTTTTCCACTTGTCAACAATGTCCACTTTGGAGCAGAATAACCCTTTTAATTTCCATCACTAACACACCTTGGTTTGGACCTGTACAAAACTGTAGCCCAATCAGACTGACAGTTCTCCTGATACAGGATTACAAGTGAAACATGGTTTTAGTGACATCACATAGGCACTGCTGACAACACTTATATGGAATGACCAGGATGAAAAGGTTCAGGACACATCTTCACATCTGTGATGATCCACTCCAGGAAAAAGGTAATAATTAGAAGCTGTGTTGTACCTTTCCATACAAAATGGGCATCTTAAAACTGGGAGAGTAAACTTTCAACTTCATATATTTCAATTTTTAATACACAAGTGATTTGAAAAATGAAGAAATCCAAGGCAATGTCATGAATATCATCGATCATATGCCTGAACAAAATATTTTGGGCAACCATGAAAGGGGCCTAAGCTATCGAGTTCAGTGGACATATCCTTGAAAATATTGTCAGTCTTTCTGTCATCAAGCGTAAATACAAAAATAAATTTTTGAATAATCATCTCATAAATAACCAAGGTTTTTTCCCCACGAGGCTATATACCAACAATTATACATGTGAATGTATCGTATTTCCTATCCACTTTTCGTTACATGGTTAATTGTGTTTCGTTACTTGTGACATGTATTTCATGATCATGTATAAACACAACTAGGGGTCTCTACTCGACAAGTTGTGCTTTTTAGAGGCCTCCATCCACCAGGTTTTGAGTCAACTGGGACCCAAACCAATTCGGACCAATAGCCAACTTGGACCCACCCTAAATCAACTTGGACCCAACCCGAGGAATGTTAGTTTCTGTGTGATTAATTATTGTAAATTTAGGCCACTCTAAAGACATTTTTAGAATGTTCTAAATGACATTTTTTGTCTCTATTTCATTCAACCTTTCATTATTTTATTCAAACTTCACAAAATCTGAAGTTTTAGACTTCATTTGAAGGGTCAACAGATTTCGCGCATTGTGATTAGCCAATGCGTTGCAAAATCTTGGAGGCGCATCATTGTGAATCGCCCGTATGTAATCAATTTATGCCATTTCATCTAATTTCCTACAAAATGAAATGGAACAATATTTGAGGCCCAAACGAAAACAATTTTCTTACAAAATTAAACTTGTTTACAGTTCAGTGATGTACCCCTGCAGGTGTTTCTTCTGTTGCATGTCAATGGATTAGGACTAATTAGGCTTTTTTTCACTTCAATCTCAGCAGTGGTGATCGGTACCCACTGTAACCCTGCCGCAGTCAAGGGATGCCAAATGAACTTGCCACGTTTTCTGAGTCAGTGCCGCATGTCAGATTGAATCCCTGTGACTTGGTACATGCACTACCATGAATGAGTTTGAATGATTGACAGATCCTATGGCTTCTTTAGAAAATCAGACATTAACTGCACCAACAAATGTCAGAATTAATATACTGTTTTCTGATACCCCAATAGGCAATAAAGTTTTATTTCCATTGGAATGTGAAAATGTTTTACTAAATTCAGACATTAGATTGACATTTAAACCATTCGCTAAGGTATAAAACTCTTTAAGTGACGAAATTATACGTAGGAAATGAAAATTCATGAATTTAGGAGATGAATTTGAAGTTAAAACACATATGAATTGAATTTGAAAATGTAAGTAGGAAATAATAGGCTTAAATCCTTTTAAGCTTTCGCTAACAATTTGAATGTCGTAAGATTTAGTTCCAAATTCTACAACAGTGGCATGCTCAATACCGACGATTCACAATGGTGAGCCTCCAAGAGTTTGCAACGTTTTGGCCAATCACAAGCGAAATTTGTTGACAACCCGTTCCCAAACGCACATTGGGTCGACACATTTTGCGCAATGCGTTGCAAACGTTTGGAGGCATACTTTTGTCAAATGCCCGTATTTGATACAAAATCAGCGGACTGTTCACCACGTGCACGTTTCACTTGAATTAAGGTGTATAAATGTCTTTAAAGTTATTAAATTGTGATAAATTATGATCACGTACACCGCAACTTTTCAGTGGTGGGCCCCAATATGTAAACCCCAGATTTTTAGCAACGGGAATGATTAAAGTTTAATGAAAGTTTTAAATGATTATCTAGTGTACTGCGTAACCCTAACACTCCTCAGTCCTCCAACAGGTGAAGGATTGAGGAGTGTTAGGGTTAAAGGAATGCGTAAGTGGGCGGGAATCGTCTAAGTTGCAAACTGGAACATCTATGGACACAAGAATATTTTGATATCCATGCAGAAAGCTTCGCTGCTGGGGCTCCCAGGCTTTGCGTGTTTCATTTATTATCCAGAGCATTCTCACAAAGTTGCTAACAGTCTAAGGCTCGGGGGTCCGAGTTGGCATAGGTCTGAGTTGGTTATAGGTCTGAGTTGACCTGATCCCATCTACTACAGCACTGTATTGTTACTATGAAATGTTACATATGGAAAGTGAATTGAAAGTGAGGTGAAGATATTTGATCCCTTAGTTTAGGATTTAAAGGATTTATAGGAATATATTGGTTGCCAGAAAGATTTGAAATGAATCTCCCATGCCTAAGTTTGTTCAGTCTCAACTTTGTCACAGCCTGTTATGATAAAAGTCATATCTCTAGAATGGAACAGTCTATCAAGCACTTTCACACACCAAATGAAAGCTACACCACATACAATCTGTCAGTAGGCCTATGGTACATCTGTATTTGTTGTGTAAAGCTTGGTCTAGGAAAACAGAAAACTGCTGCTTGGTAAATGAAAAGCTATCTTTTTGGGGCATGATACTGGCATCAGAAATGTGGAGGTAAGTCTCTAACTGTAAATCACTCACCAATTGAGGCTTCAGTCAGAGTGATATTTTTTTCATAACCAGTCACCCTGCACTTGTAGCGACCACCATTCTCTTGATCAGTGAAACCTGTGATTGTTAGCCTGCTGCTGCTTACTCCAATTCCATCAACTTGCATGTTACGTCTTGCATCAGCTGCCAGAAAAACAAACAACAATAATGCATCCTCAAACAAAACTACCTTGCTAAGCCCATGTCCAAGCCTAGGAGATTTGTGACCGGACAAGCACAAAATTTGATTTGCAAATGAGAGAATACCATCCAAAACTTTCAAATTGAGGACAATATCATCAAATCCAGACATGGCACTACCCTAGAGGTATTTGATGACTTTTAATACCTAGGCACTCTCATAGAATCGACTGAGAGTGAGACGACCACGAAGACAGCTTTGGCAAGGGGGGGGGCAGAGATCTGGTCTCCAGTCACTGATGGTATCAAGAGACGTTTCTTTATTGGAAAGGTCGACTCTTTACTCCTGTACGCGTGGCAGAGCTAGAAATTTGTTATACTTTTTGTTAGCATCTTTTCATAGGAGTAGTTCCCCTATACCAATGCAGTTTTAGTTTAGAGTTCCCCTGTATGCTTCTGTTAGTGTATCCCCCTGTTTATATACTTTGGCCATTGCTTGACCATCAACCCATATAACTTGGCCCCTATGTTCTGACCATACTTAATTTGGAGAGCAGATCAGCAGAGACGATACCACTGTTCATGTATTTGTTCCTCCTCACTGGAGTGTGCGTTTCTGCCTGAGTCAGGTTTTTGTCTGCTTCTAAAGAGTGATTCGGTGATTGAAGCAAGTCTCCTCACTAGATCTGTTTTAACACACTTGTGTTGGTTTTAATCTGTTTAAAGTTCCAGTCTTTTGGTGTCATTTCAGTCTTTTAGCCCTTTTTCCCCCTTTTTATTCAGTACTTTTTCATTAATAAATTCTTTTTGTCCTTTTTTGAAGTCAAATACTGGTGTCTGAGTCCCTATTAATTCAGTTTCCTGCAACCTTTCCCTCAACAATCTTTGGTTTAGATTTTATTTTGGTTACATTTGCAAGTTCCCCACAGCGTGTCATTTTGCCTGTTACATATGGAACGTACTAAGGATGCTGACAGTTGAGCATAAGAAAGCTCTGGACAGTGTTGACATGGATGCTAGAAATGACACTCATCCTCAGCATTTAGCTACAACACACTATGCATGGTATTTTCCAATATCAGGGTGAAGAGCAGGCTGGTGGAACACTGTCTATATCACCCAAAGCTAGCTGTGAGGTCACTAGTACTGCAGAAACTCATTAATAGAGCTAGGGGCTGGAGCAAGAGATTCTCATACATCAACAAGCTGAAGAAGGATGAAGCAGAACATGAAGCCAAGACTGGGAGTGCACTGTACTGAGTGATGGTCCTGCAATTGGGATAGCTTACCCAAAAAAAGCATCTCTCCTGATGGTAATGTCCATACAGGTGTGTCTCTTTCACCCACCAGTGTAATCACATCTTCTGTTGAGCATATCAATCTGACATCCACTCCACCTTCACTTTCTTCAGCGGTAACACTGAGCTTCAAATCAATGTCCTCTAAAAAGTTAGAATACAACATCAAATCACCGTCAGTATCATGTCATTCAAAGAATATTTGAAAATATTGAAAAGGAAAGACACCAACCATCTTGGGTTCAATTGAATGACACTGCTAAGGGTAAGAAATTCATCTAACACATGGGCACTGCACAATTCCAAAGTCGAGTTTTGCTTGGCATGCAAGTGTATAGACCTCTTATAGTCTAAGGATGTGAGTGAAAATATTTATGTGTACTTGCTGTGTAGTCACGGATCACTGTTTCAAAACAATAATGGACATTAGTATTACTTTACCACATGTCAAGACTATTACTACCTTTCTTTTTAACTATCTTTATGAATGCCAAAATTTTTCCTGGGTTGATAATCCTTCAAGATACGCATACCTTTAGAACATCCCAAGATGACATCAAAATCATGATCCCAGGAGAAACCGTATGGATCATTATAAAAGTATAAATTAAGACAATCAAACAGAGAAGCTTCTGTGCCATCGCAGGCAACTCCACTTAACATGACAGACATGGTTCGAACATAGTTGTAGTCGGGTTCCGCTCTGCAGATAATGAGAGATTAAAAAGAAACAAAAGATGTCAGATGAGTCACATGCAATTAGATGCTAAACATACTCTAACAGAGTCATCCAGTGTGTATGCAACTACGATGTCTTTCACAGCATGCATTTCGACAAGTTCAGTTTTCTAATCAACAGAAATAATTCAAAGCTCTGAGTCTCACTAATTTATTGAAGAATTGGAACTCTTTGTCAATAGAATGTAAAAGGGCTGGCTGAATAAAGCAAGAGGTCAAATAAGAAGTGAAAAACTTCAGTTTTCTTGAAATAATGATTTACATACATGGAGCGGGAGATGGATTTGACTCCTTTGTATCCCAGCTGACGACAGGCTACTTGAGCATCAAAGATATCCCAGCCAACATTATTAATGGTTCCCCATTCATTATTGTAGAACACTTCAAGGATGCCTTCATCTGGTGATGTTCCATTACTCAGACGGATATCAGTCTCTCCTGTAAACCATTCCCAAATAGGGAAGTGATTCATTACATGTTCCACAACTTCACTTTTGACATTTATTTGGGGCATCAGTTATCACCGGTGTACTTTGCCGATAAACAAAATCACATTTGGATAAAGTTTTACCCTGGACATTAAAAAAGCAACACTACATAGAACTTTACAAATCTGCAAATACCTAACATCAACATTGATCTTGAATTTTTTGTGAATTTATTTCTATGTACATACAAATTGGAATTGCTAAGCTTAAGATCAACATTATGGTACAGTTACTTTGAGAAAATGAAACACTGAATGCAGACGTTTGACGGGATTTGCATATGACTGTTTTGGCACTATAACATTTCAAAAATAATTCAAAGTGTAGACTATTGGAAAGTTAAAGAGAATGGTTCAGGACCAATGTGGACCTACTTGATCCCGTGTCACACACCACCCCTACAGTGTCTCTACAGTAATAAGAGCCTGCTGTCTTCTCTAAGGAATCATCTGGGCAGTCTGCAAGAGATGCTTCTTGGCCCCTGCACTTGGACGCTGAGACATGCATGGTGCCACTACCCCTTCCAAATCTCCTGTCATTTAAATTTGTTCCAGAGAAAAGTGCTTGACCATAGCCAAGTTGCCTGCAGATAACATTTGCGTTGTCTCCATCCCATTCAACAGGGACACAGAGATATCCCCACTGTCCATCCTTGTAGTACTGGACAAGTCCTGAATGCGGCACTGAGTAACCACTGATTAGACGAACAGCGCCCTCAACTGTGAATAAAATCATAATAATTCGGTTAAGCAGTGTACAGCACAGGTATAAGCAATGAACAATGACAGGGGAATGACTTTATTCAAATAGCTTGAGTTGGCTTATGATTGACTGACTTGTGGATTTGCAGGGATTTGTGATGGACTTGACCACAATGGTACATTTATCATACATGCATTTTAAACCGTCTTGTAATTTTAGCCCGTCATCAACTGTATAAAATACATGAAAAAAACATGGATTGTAATAAGTAAACATACATGTGACTAACTTAGAGACTGATGCAGTGAATAGACTAATGTGAGGGTCATGTTTGTTTGTCTGGGGATAAAGCTACCTGTATTTCTTCAGAAGTAAGTTCCCAAATCAACAACATGAACATCCAAGACCTGGAGTACACTCTCCACAAAGTTAGCCAGATATTAAAGCCAGAGATGTCATTTTTGATTTGAAGCAGTTTGTTTCCTTCCCCATCTATCATTTAGCTGGCTTTCAGGGGTGTAATTCCAATCATGTTGTCCCTCACTGTGGCAGTGAGCGTGGAGTGTTTAACTTTCACTACCAAAATGGTAGAAAGTGCAAAGCATATTGTACTAATTTTCTGGTCATAAGGTGGGTTTTTGAATGTAGGCTTACTTTATTATTCTATATCCAGCAAGAAATGAGACCGAGGGGCCCTTTCCCAACAAGTCCAATCGCTATGCACACTCTAGACTATTGTTACCTAACACATCCCCCTAGATGTCTGAAAAGAGTTCCTCAGATTACAGTGAGCTATGACCAACAAAGCAGAAGGGTTCTCTCTATCTCATATCTTGCTTCATATGTATTATTCTCAAGATGAAAAGAGGGAGGTAAAGATATAACAACCAAGAAACACTTTGAATTCAATATAAAAAAGGCAAAATGACAAAAGAGGTCTTTAGATGTGCACATGTAGAACCTATTCACTAAAAACCCTGATGAGCTATGAGTTCTCATTGATGAACAAAATTGGCAAAATGTGACAAACAATATACAGAGAAATTGGAACTGTTCATCTGGAGAGCTTGTAGCTTGGTTGAAGACTGACTGTCTTAGGATGAACCATGTAAACACCTACAAGGGCGACGATGATAAACTTAACTCCAATAAAGTAATTATTACAATTTAAACTACATGTATGTTGCTTGATGCATTTTGTTAGGGCTGTGCCGAATATCCAAATAATCGATTATCAATTATTCGAACATCATTTTTCCAAATTTGAATATTCAAATAAAAAAATTCATGAAAAGGGAGAATTTTTTTGTTTTGTTTTAAATGAGAAAAGTTGCATTATGGAGGCTTGTTTCAGGCAGATTCAAATGAAACGTGACAGAGATGTCACAATTCAAAAAGTAAATTACTCATTAAAAAATGTAAAAAGGAAAAGAATTTTTTTCCAGGGCAAGAAGTATTGTTTGTCTCGTAGATTTTGCTACATCATGGCTGGAGATACTCCTAGATGTAAGAAGCTATTATAGTGGTTATAATGTACAATTGTGTGTTGTTGCAACTGAATCATACATGGTTTGTTATTAACAATCTGCTGATCAGTATGACAGAATATTTGGATATTCAATTAAATTAAATGTTGAATATTCAAATAATGAATTATTTAAAATGACTCAGCCCTACATTTTGATGACTGAGTGCAAACTTAGTCCCACAGCAACACAAAATATCTCGACTGGTACCTAGACAATTGCACGTATTTGGAATTGAGAATACTTGGAATGACTCAAGAAAACTTGCTGCTGAAATTGGAATATGCACATGGTTTCCTATACAAAAATGCCTTAATATTGAAATATTGGCTTTGCACAGGCATCCTTAATTCAGATAATCTATCCACATTTGGGAATATTGTTCATTATAATCACTTATTCTCAAGAGCCCGCCTTATCAAGAGAGTACCCCAAGTGGCCTGGAATGTTCCCAGCTTTGAGACACTCATTAGAACTAAAGATATTGTCACAGGTTAATCACTGTACCTGGTGGCCTTGTGGTTGGAGCTGGCCCAAAGATTTCATCCAATGACAGCTGTCTCTCAAATTCTTTCCTGGACACTTCCCCAACAAAGCAGGTGTAATTTTCTCGACTGGCAGAGTCCACATAATTCTCCAAGACCAGAGTTGTGGTGTAAGAGTTTGTCTTGTCAATCCGTACAGGGCCACTGAGCTCTAGTGATTCAATAATATGTCCAAGACACATACACTATGTACATGTAGGCACAACTCTCAGATTGCAATCTCTTTCGTTTGAGAAAAGGTCAGTATATGCAAGTCTATCATGAGCAGTTTTTAAAGGGCAATACAAAAGCTGTCATAATGCAGTTAGAATTTTTTTGTATAATTTTTATGAGATCAAATTAAACAACTGGTTTGTAAATTTAGTATAACAGCCAAAGGCTCTACAAGAAGCTGACTTCAAAAGTTGTGGGTTTCCTATTTCTGGGTTGATGAAAACGGTGTTGACAAACCTTCAATGACAGTGTCTCCAATCATCCACCCAGGCCGCATCTTAGGTGAAAGATCATAACTACATGGAACTCTCATGTTGACACCAACAGAAATGTCAGATGTTGTCACAGCCACATCCCCGAAATTCAATGCTGTAATTAAAAAGGGGAAAAATGTGGAGTTAATAAACATATCCTTGGTTAACTTGGTGACTGCTGTATGTGTACACTGCGGCATAGGTACTGCACAAAATGCAGAAAATGGGACATGTAGTTCTTTTGTTTTGAAAAGTCAATAACCTTTATGCAATTTGATACACATGAACGTGCCACATTTGGATTGGTTTTCACACACAACCACAAATCCTGCACAGTAAAACAATTTAATTTAGCAAGGATGTACATATAGGGCTCAAGTGTAGAGTCTGTATGCAAGTATTGTGGTCCAGTAGTTTTGGTGTTACGTGTTGGGTATGTGGGTGTGATAGCAGTGGGTACCTTCCATCACTCTCGAGTTCTTATGGTAAGACATTTCACTGCAACACAGGCATTTCCAAATAGTGCACTGCCAAGAGTTTGGAATGCAGGTGGCCACTGTACACAATGTGCAGTTGAATGGGTTCACACATCCATACATGTACGTGTCAACCGGCAATGCGCATTAGGAAAGGGTTGAAACATTTTGCGCATTGTGATTGGTCCACGGGTTGCAAACTCTTGGTGGGCCACTACTGTGAAACAGCCCTATTGCTTCTCGGCAACAAGACATACATGTACAATGAGACTGCACTAATCTCAAGTGATCTTATGACCCAGTAAACAGGGGTAATGATTATGAAAGGATTTGTCACCACTGAGCATAAAATGCTCAGCATAATGCTCATGCTCAACGCTGAGCATAAAAATCCACATGCTATAATTAGTGATCAAGGTAGATGTAACTCCTGATCATAGGGTCAGGGTTCAAATCCTGCAGTGGAGCATGAATACATGTACACTGTAACCTAGGAGAAATCCCTTTACCCCCACTTGACACTTAAAACCCATGACTGCAGAGCAGAGCAGGTTCTTATTACCAGCCAGCTGAGCCACATGGCACCTGAACTTGCTGTACCAAGCTCTACTCTCTCCAGGGAGTTGAGACTGGTTTGATGTTTCTTGACCCTTTGAGTAGGGATAATGTTATACATTGTCTTCCCCACCAGCACTGGTTAATATGTGCACATTATAAGTATCTCCATTGTTATGACTCGGGTGTAAACAGTAAGTGGGACTCTGGGAGTGTATGTTGGTGACTACACAGTTTACCAATACGGTACTTTGGCACCAAAGTTTACCCGCTGTGGAAAGTGCATGTGCAGGTACACTGAGGTATCAGAGAAGGCAACACTTGGTCAAATTAAGACAAACTTTCTGCGTTACCTGAAATGCAGTGAGGATTTTCTGCCGAAGAAGGAAACACATCACATTCTAACTCTATTGGCCAATCAAAGCCTAAGTCATCCATGCTGACTTGGCATTTTGACTTGGTTTTCAGACACAGATCTCTACAAGGTGGGATAGAATCTCCTGGTCGTTTACATGATGGTAGGTATGCAGCACATGCAAAAGGTTTCATGTAAGCCTTGCATTGCTTGTGTTTACGTCCCTTCAGATGGGAGATAATCTGTCTTCTTCCTTCCAATGATTTCTTTTGGCTCTGGAAGGTACTGAAGCCTGCGTCTAATTCAGGGCCACTGGGTCTTATGATTGGCACACTGGTTTGTCGGTGGATGATCCCTGACCCTCTGCAGGTGTTTACACTGATTGGCTCACAGGAACCTGTGTGTGAGAACAAGTGAAATGGCATTTGTGGTATAAAAACAAAATCAGATCTTTCATGTGAAGTAATATTTCATTTTATTAATGAGAATGCAGGGGGCATGCATAAGATGCATTCAATGGGCCCTTCCTAGACCCAGTATTACATGTAGGTCACTTCTATGGGCACCAGTTTTTACATAAAGGAATGCAGTGTAGGCTGTCCTCTGAATCATCATTTTAGGGCTGGAGGACTGTCTATCGGTCTGTGGTCAAGAGCTAGCCAAAGTTGTGATATCATCTTCAGGCAAACTTGAATTCTCAATGCTGATTGGCTGATCAATGAAAAGTGTGACACAACTGTATTGCATGGTCCACATCAAAAACAGAGTAATGCACGGTTTGAACTCCCCGCAATGTGTTATGTTTACGCTAAAAAAAAAGGAAAACTGCAAAATTTACTTTTAATTCAAAGATGGCAAATTTTGTGCACATAGGCCACTATAATATCTTTACTGCGCAACAAGCTTGAAGATAAATTGGTTCACGCTTGCGATGGTGGAACACAGAATAATATAGTCAGTCCCATACATGTACACACCTGTACCACTCCACCTTCAGCCTTGTGGTATATGGGGCGATGTAAAGACACACTACATGCATTCATGTGACAAATATCAAATCAAGGCTAGCCAAAGTATAGACTATGAAGTGAGTGATGTCCATCATGTCCATAAACTTGATGAATATTTCAAACCAGTCTCGTTTATGCACAGGGTGTCAAGTTACCCCCTGGGCTCCATTGTCCGCAGCGCTTCAACGAACAGGAGCACGGTGTGGGAGCGTGGCAGATGATGGACTCCACGGACTTCTGGAGATAGGCATGATAGGTGTCAAGTGATGTGCTTTCGTTTTCCTAATTAGGGAAAAAGTTCCACATGATATATATACGAACAACACTAATTTTCTCTTGAACTGTTACAACTGCCGTCAGAAAGTGACAACATGTCCTAGTAAAATGTGAAATGTAGCTCAGAAAATTCTGAAGCATAAGAAAACACTTAGCCTACTAATTTCTTAGGCCTAACCATCGACCATGATGTAATTTTAGGGCTAGGTTATTTTCAGACAGGTATCACACTTAGGTTTGTGCACAGCTTTGTCCGAACATGGAGGTAGAATGATTCTACCTCCATGGTCCGAATGGCAAAGTAATGAAAGTGTCAGGTCATTCCGATTCACTCGAAGGTGTCCTGTTGACTCTCGTAAAGAGGTTGGCCTCCGTTTTCACTGGAAATTCAAGATTATGGCCAGATGATCGTTTCAAGTTCATGGGGTTAGCCACGAAATTTTTTTAATCGCCTTTGAACGAAGACACCCCCAAGATAGCAGTAAAACTAAGCGCTCATTTCTGAATGTAGCCGCCCGCCTCTATCAAAAAAAGGTCCGCAATTTGGGGCTTTGTGAAAGAAATACCCCGAACTGGAAACTGCAGTGTATCAGTCCTAAATTCGAGATTTTTAGAAATGTTCTTAAAATGCCACCTGATTATGACCTGTCTTATTGTAAAAATCCCGTGGGATCACAAAATATTAATGAGCTCGCGCGCAGAAACTACAACCATTTGGTGGAATGCACCCAAAGACATTTGAAGCAAGATACGGGACAGAGAGACCCCCGCCTTTGTGTAGGTCATTGTTTGATCGGAATCTCAGGAATTCTTTACAGATTTCTAGGGAGAATATGTTAGGTAATAATTGTCTGCAGTGTGTATAGGGGTTGGACAGGTAAGGGGGGGTACCTCCGTCCCATATCTTGCCCGATATACCCATAGGGGCTGCGGGTAATGAATCCGGCAGAATCCTGCCGAGTGTACGTAAATGAGGAAACGATGCCCGGGTCGCGATGCACAAATCAAGCAGGAACTGATAGCATATGTTGCCCTTTCTTCGCCATTACTGAGAAAAAAAACTTCGCCATTAATTGTTTATTTCAAATTTAGCTCAAGAACCACTGATTTGAATTAAAATGCCATAAACGATTTATCGATTAATCGTTCAGAAAAATATATTACTTTACTTTACTGTGATCGACAGATAAAAGAGGCGTACGAAGGATAGGTAGGCCTACTTGTGTTTTGTTCGCTTCTCACTGCAACTTAATTGGTCTGACAAAAATTTTAATATTCAGCATCCAGTGCTTTAGTATATTGGGGAAACGAGCCATGCGGCTTTATAGACCTTTTTCACCCACGTGACTAAATGTAAACAATACCACCACGTGTGGACCGTCTTGGCCACGGTGATCGCATATATTCCTACAGGCAGCTTCAACCACGTGCAAGTATGGAGTATACAGATATCTCCACTCCTAACAGAGAGATATCTCTATTCGTAAAAGAGATATCTCGATTCCTCATCTCAATTAGGAATAGAGGCTCTATTAATAATAGAGATATCACTATTCCGGGAATAAATGTTAAATTGGCACATCTAGGAATTGAGATATCTGTATACACGGATTAAATGTTAATTTTGCACGCCATATCATGCAAGCGCACGTGCAAACGCTGCATGCTTGACTAGTTACGCGCATGTATAGAGGGGCTTGTGGGGTACCGGAACAATGGGAAGTACCCCAATGGGTACTTGTGAGGTACTGAGACGGTACCCGACAAGGATTTCACGAAATAGATATTTCAAACTTACTCAAAAAGGAAGAATTTTCAAGTGCCATTTATCCGTCTAAAAATGAAGTATTTCAAATAAGGGACGTTGAGTCGAATTTCCAAAGTAGGAAAGTGAATCTGGTTCAAATGGGAGTGATATGAAAATTTTTGCGTGTTGTGTGGGAGTTTTGTACATGCACGAGAACAAAGGGAATACCCCACAGGTAGCTGTGTAAGGTTGAGTTGTATACACATTCAAATCGTGGACTTATAACAAAACGGAACAATAGGGTCCACGGTTGCCGAAGAGTCCACAGTTGGAAAACGTGTACAAAACATATGGGAGGTCTTCCGAAAAAGTTAAAGAATGAACAAAAGAGGAACAATAGGGAGTCCAAGATTGCAGGCGTTTACACACTTAGATGCCCACAGCGCGGTATAAGCAGGTTTTACCCGTCCTTCACTGGTTAACAATTACGACACACATTTATGCCCTGTCTAGCCTCTTCCAAGGCGAGGCAACAACACGATGCGGCGGCACGACGGCCCCCTTGCGTCGTTCCGTCGCGTCGCACCACCGTCTTTTTGCCATTACGTTTGTACACACACGACGCGTTGCATCGTTCGTCCCGTCGTGCCATCGCCCGCCGCGTCGTCCCGTCTTACGTCCTTTCCTTGTTGCATTTTTTCTGCCTAAACGTCGCTCCTTCCGCCGCCCGTCGGGTAGCAGGCGTCATTTGTTACGTCGTATGTCGTACCATGGGTCGCGTATTACGTTGCCTGAAGTACGACGCGAAGCACGACACACGACGTGACGCGTCGTGCGCTGTCGCCCTTTGCTTCATGGTGCTCATAGAGAGCGCCTTACTGTTTTCCTTTATTTCTGTCCCCCGTGCTTGCACACGCAATAGGTATGAAAGGAAGAAGGCCTTAATTATGGTTTTTTTTCATGCATTCATTCCAACTTTGTGTTTTCATTAAGAGCGAGTTGTTGAAGAAAAGTTTTTTGGGGGGTTTTGTCTTGATTTTTTAAAATTAAATAGAATTAGAAAGAGCGTCGCGACCAACTACCAGCATTGTCTCCATAAATACATTAACGTCAGCCACAAAAATGTCTGAGCTTTTCCTGTTCTCATTCTGATCTTTCTAATCAAATGTGAATCCATTCTAAGACATAAATCAATCATTATTGCGTGCTTGCTAATGTGACATGCAGATCTGTTAAACGAGGAAGACTGAACAGAAAGAGACTGACGATGGAATATTCTGAGGGCATAGCAAGGGCTGGGTGGTAACTTCCCAAACCCGTGGTCAAACTTGCGGTCATTGTCTTGAGGAGTGGGAGTACTGCTTGGAAATTACCGGGATGAACCACAGAGAAATAGTTTATACAAACCTACCACAAGTGGGAACTTCCATAACGGTTTTAAAAAGAAATTGAACGGAAATTAGAACAAGGATCGACCAGGTAATTAAAGAGTGATGAATTATGGGCTTACGGTTAATTGTTATTATGGTTATTATGACGGTTAATATGTGACAGCAGTTCTTACATACGTGGATTTTCTATTCTGTTTTTTTCCTATAAAATATGACAGAAACTAGTTCAAATTGATAAATGGATAAAATAAAAACAAGAAAAAATCAAGGCCCGCGGCTTAAGGCATGTATTTTGCAAGCACGGGGGACAGAAATGAAAAGAAACAATGTGCGACAGCACACGACGCGTCACGCCGCTTGCCCTGAAGAAGGTACTCAGTTACCGAAAGCTCAGCAATCACATATTCCGGAGCACCGATTTGATATTATATTCTTGTCAATATTCTAATCGCGGTGCTACGCAGCCCTTCCATATTACGCCGTGCGTCGTGTCGTGCGTTGCGTCGTGCGTCACGTCGTGCTTCAGGCGACGTAATATGCGACGCACGACACGACATACGACGCGACGCTCGACGGTGCAACTTGACGGGCGACGGAAGGAACGACGTTTAGGCAGTAAAAAGGCAACAAGGAAAGGAGACAGCACGACGCGACGGGCAACGGCACGGCGCAACGCACAAAGCGACGCGTCGTGAACAAACGTAATTCAACTTAGCCGACGACATCGCACCATGCAAGGGAGCCGTCGTGCCGTCGCGTCGTGCAGTTTTGTAGCCTAGAGAGAGGCAGAAATGTGTGTCGTAAATAGTACACCATATGTTATAGGCCCACAAGGTTGCTCAGCGGGTAGAATGCATAAGCCCATGCGCCTTAATCAAGGCCAACCAGCAGTCACCTGTGCCACTTCATCTAACAGCTAAGGTCACTCACACTTTTCAGGGTAACCCTTAATCCCGTATTGATCAACGGCGATTATGTACATGTACATGTACACGCAAACTGTGCGCGTACATTACTTTGGCCGACCCTGGGAAAAAGGACACCGTCTGTCATTGTGTCCTTTCTCGTAGGTTTGAGTCAGCCTCAATTATCGGAGTTTCAGGGTCAGGCCTTTAGGCTACCAGATCTTAAAGGACACTTAAAGCGAGTTATACACGCCGACCATTCATCATTTATTTCGCCATGGTGATTGGTTAGCAGAAATCATGCTTCTTGCGACAAATCTATTCTTTCCAATCATGCAATTTTCTGGGGACCTACTTTCAACACGATCTAAAACGGAGGGCAAACGACTGCTATTATGTTTGCATTCATGATCAGAACTTTCTGATCATCACCCTACAGGAACTTGGAAAACACGGACAAGGACAAATCCATAAGTCTGACCTGTTACGATGGTTTTACTTCCGTGGGATCGATGCTGCGACTTTTCCTTTCATTTTAGAACCTAGCTATACCGACAGATGTCTAGTTTCTGAGCACGGGGGGGGGTCAGCGGGGAACTGATTTGGATTTTGCAATTTGTGTAGGCCTAATCAATAATGGCGTCCGCCTCAGTACTAGGAACGTGGGTTTGAAGACTTTTCAGTTTCCGAAATGCAAGGGGGGGGGACTGGGAAGACGATGTTTCAAGGGGGGCGTGCACCCCCACGCCCCCCCCCAGCCGATTCGCTGCCGATTCTGTTATCCGAGGATACGACCCACTCCGTAGATACCATTTGTTCTTTGTCGTTTCTTCTTATACCCTTCAGACATGGCGCCAGACTAGCCTAGGACATGACACTAGACTAGCCTACTTCAGCGAAAAGCACGTTGAAGCACTCGCACGGACGAGTGCACAAACGCCTCTATGTGCGCCGTGATCAGCGCACCCATGAAGTGAACCAAAACGGGATTCACTGCGCATATGTCGGGTCCCAGTTCGTGTCGCTCGGTAGTGTTCACTTGCGGGTGCAGTCCACTAATTCAAGCGAGAATTTCTGGCCAGCTCATTAGCATTAAAAGTATCTTTTGAAAAAGGAGATCGCATGGCCCCCAAAATGGTGAGATTGTGTAAATCTTTGCCAGAATCAACTTGGTCTTTGGGCTTTCATCAGGGAGCAGAATGGCTAAAAAATATAGTCCTAATAATATAGTCCTAAGTGGCCGAGAAAGTTGAGGGTTGTCACTTGAAAAATGGCAGCAAGCAGACTTTGAAAAATCACTTTTGGGGGGTAATTTTGTTTTGAGGGAATAACTCAAAATGTAATCGGTTAACCCACAGAAAATTGAAAAGAAAGTAAAAGTTTATGGACTATATACAATAATTTAACGTGGAAAATGAGACCTTGACACGAGTCTAGCTTGGAAACCGGAGCTCAGTTCTATCTCTCATGGCATGGGGAGATGAGAATGAGAGTTGAGAACGGCTTTACTTTTGGACGTGGCTTTACCACTCACCAGAAATCACTGCAAATTAACCGTCATAAATGCTGTTGAGTAATTTGCGATGTTGTGCTTCTAAAGAGTCGAGCTAATAGCCAAAAGATATTGCGTTGTTGATCTTTTGTCTGTCCGAAATACCAGTCCTATATTAAAAACAAATAAACTTGTCAATAATTCGTTGAGATGAACTGTACCACCACCAGCCTATATTATGAAAATTACCTGACTAGTTCGAACATCATTCCTTCTTTTATGGGTCGAGCGACGACTCTAGTGTCGACTTTGGACCATGCATGTAGTCGACCATTTAGAAAAAAAGACTGGGCATGTAGGCCTAATCCATTTAAATGGTAAGCTTGATTCCTCTATTCACTCATCAATTACCAAGTCCGTGTTACAAGTTCTGTTCACATTCTTTTCAGATAAAAGCATGGCCGTAAATCCGGGGGATGGGGGTACATATCCCCCCACTTATTGAGCGAGGGATTGGCTATTGAATCACCCCCTCCACATTTTATGATGCGCAAAAAAATTAAATTAAAGCGGATTGTAAAGAATTGTTGTGAATTTGATGTGAATAAGCCGCGCAGCCATTAACGTTAATGGTCAAGCAATGGTTTGGCTGACCTTTGTTGACTGGAACGCTAAAGGTATGCGTACATATGATTAATGATTATGGAAACGGCTAAATTAGCATGTATTTGTCGATTAGTATAGCTGCAGGTAAATAAATTAACAGCCCTTTAATGAACTCGGTCAGGTTCCTACAATTGTCATTTTGATGCATTCAACCCAATTATTTGTGGAAGTTCGCATCGCTCAATTGGGTTTCTCACTGCTACAAGCTTGCTGAGTTAGTATGATAATGTGAGACCATGGACACATTTTTTTCACCATGGTAAGACTTGCAAACAACGGCAAAATGTAATGTAAAATTGTTCGACTGTTCGAAATGACAGAACAGTTATGATTTGCAATCTTTGATAAGCCTCTTCCATGGATATATAGGCCTCAGTTTGCGCGGTGTGCTATGAGCGAGTGCGGTTCTTACGCAGCCCGGTGAATTTTGTTTTACGGGCAGTGAGCCTTGCACACACTCTGAGATCACCTTATTCCAAAGCTCCTCCGATGCCAAGACAGATAACATCTTTTATTAAATTCATGTAATAAGAATCTTACTTGTGTTTTCCTTGGTTTGTACCGTGGTGACGCAGACGAAAGCCAAGAGCAAAAAACAGACAAAGTTGGAGGCCATTGTGACAAAACAGTGATGCTTGAACAGATCGTGTAGGTACTCCTAGAAATCAAACTAGCTCTCAGTCCTTAGTCCTGCAAGCCCCTCGATTGCCCGGCATGTATCGTCCAAGTGTCGATCTCAATCTACTGAACCACTCTGCCTTACTTGCACGATATGCCCCAAGGTCAGCAGCTGCACGACCCTCAGGCTGAACAAACTGGCACCAACTTCACCCTGGTTGCAAAATGTTCACATCACTGATCATGTTCCAAGCTTTATATACACCCACGTCCATGAATCTCTTGTGTGACATTTCATGGCGTCCCGTTCTTTGGGTGACCTACAGGGGGTCCGTTAAGCACACATTACCTACTGCTGACACGACATTTCACCATTGCACTTGATATTATAGCTTTATTTCACAATGCTAGTTTGATCCTAGTTCCATCCTATCACGTCACCCTTATAGAAGAGGTCATTGTGAAGTTGAGCAGGTTGGGACTTGTTCCTCAAATTCTAAAGTACTATGAGGGGTGCAGTCAATTAATTCGAAATGAGAATTCCTGGTTAAACAGCACCCCACAGTATTTTTTGAAAAAGAAGATTGTTTTGCCCCCAACATTGTGTAAATCTTTGCCAGGATCAACTCCCTGGGTCTTTGGGCTTCCATCTGAGAACAGAATGGCTAAAAAAATACGGTTAAAAATGGTCTTAAGTGGCCCAGAAACTTGAGGGTTGCCACTTGAAAAATGGCTACAAGAAGACTTCGGAAAAATCACTTCGAATGGGGGGGAGGATTTTGTTTTGTGGGAATAGTTTAACATGACATCAATATTCACCCCAAAATGCAACTTAATGATAAAAACCATCCATGGTAAAACTGAAGAAAGCTGCAGCGTGTTGGTTCATTAACTCTGGTAGCTGTATATAAGGGACATCAGAAATCGCCAGTACTTGCGTCATTATTTTCATGTACGTCATACAAATGACTTCGCCTCAAATCGTTGATATTGATGTTAAACTTGACCCAGTCGGTTATAAATTGACATCAAGTCTACAAGTTAAGCTCAGTACTTTATGTGTGTACATCAAAAATACGAGCAACCCGGCTTATTGAGGAAAATGTGCAGCCCGTTCGGAAGTCGCAAGTTTCTGTCGTGGGCATTGACGTCAATAATTTATTGACAAGATCAAATCAGACTTTTCCTCTGCAATACATCGATGTATAATTGCGATTTTGCACAGTTATTTAGAAACTAAAGGGGAATAACGAAAAAGTCGGGGTTTACCCCCGGCTCATATAATTGACACACCAACCGTTTGCAAATTTTACCCGGTAACTTGCTTGCACGATGTTCGGTTTGCGAAATAGTGTCCCTGTAAACTTTTAGGCTGAGTTAACTTTCATGCAATGTCATGCAACTTTCTGAGCGTTGCGGGCTAGCACGAACGGAAGCACCCCTGATAATTCACATGAGATAGAAGTGAGTGGGTGGATTTGTTGGGCTTAAGGTCAGGGTTTGTTTGGGCATGTCACTGCATGAATATGGCGGTTCATAGTACTTGATGAAAGCCCATGCAGTTCCCAACGTAAGGCTGGGTAAATTCAGTTAGTAGAGCATTCAGTTAGTACAGCATCGGTACGGTGTTTCGAAGTTCGCAGCTTCGAATCCTGTTCTATCTATTTTTTTGTTTTAATATGTTTTCCTATGGTTTGTATGTTGTTATAATATTAAGCTATGAATAAACAAATACAGAATGGTTCAGAAAAAGTTAACTTATGGATTGTTCACGCACTTTCTAAACTTCCAGGGAATTTTGTTTTACCTTGCGTTGATGAGTAGGTTGTATACTCATACACTGAAAGTTGTTTCTAAACAAAATGCTGGATATAGTCCGCAAACTACCAGCAAATCTATACATTCTATATCAGAGTTTTCGTGCTGAAATCTTTGATACTTGCATAGTATTATACACACAGCCACGTTGCACGTACAACCAGCAAAAATACAAGCAAAATACAGGTAGGTAAATCTTAGGCTTCGGATGTTTATTCATGAGTAAAACGCACGAGTGTCTACTACAATGCTTCGTGTGGAAATAGCTGGATTTATACAGATGGCAACTCACATAAACGGGTATATCGTTTACAATCAGTCTGAATTATCGAAGGGCACATCGTCACCTGCAAAGTACAGATTCAGAACCTTAGTTAGTTTGGGAGGCAAGCACCACGCCTCAACGGCACCACGCATGACGTTTCCTGATAGAATGGCAAATGTAAAATTGATTGTCTTAACGAAGGTCTCGATTTTGTCTCTTTGTCTCTTCGTCAATTTTGCCTTAAGTCCATTGTGGAAGACAGGAAAAGAAAAACAGGATATATCTCTGGGCACAGCAGACAAGAAACTGGGGAAGGTTGTGGATATCGGTAAGTCAGTTAACTCTGCACATTCATAGAAGTGGAGAAACCCCAATCTTACTTAAACAAGCAAGAAAATGTCGCAATCCACAGTATTATATGAAGTCCCTGGAGGGAAAGGCAGTGAAAACAAGTCGGCAGAAGATTATCGTGGGGGGGGGGTGTCGTTCCCTCGAAATAATATTTCGTTCCATCGAAACATTAATTATTCTTCGAGAATATTCATTTCTTTCTCTTCCTCACTACGGAAGATCAAATTATTTACATTTGCTAACCACAGCCGGGAGCGACGAGATATCAACGTCTCTCCGTGATGTTTCATCTCAAGAAGATTATGTCGATTAACAGAAGAACGCTTTTCCATCCAACCTTTCATTTTCCCAACGACGCCCTAAGTTTCACTGACTTCTGCTTTTTGTGGTAATATTTGAGCAAAACTCAGCAAGCAAGTTGGTATGTAGCGGTGGTGAGAAGTAACGGAGTGTAACGGTACAGGTTCTGGATAGAATTAAAAGGGGACGGCGACGGAAGCAAATCGACATGCTGAATATACATCCCCAAAGTTGATAGCAATTGGATCATTCTGAAGAGTTTTCTGACGACTTTCACTAAATAAACTCGCTAGCTGCATTCCAATGTAGCTTATTAACTGTGTTATTTTTGTTACTTGTTATCCCTATTTAATGAGGGGAGCGTTTCGCGGTGTATTACCCGTAATTACAAGTTCCCCGTAATCTTTAATCCGCCATCAACGGGGGCCAGTTTGGCAGGACGTCTGTACATAATGACGTTGATGGACTACTAACTAAATGAGGGATTAGCTAACCCCTGTTTGACCACAAAGAGGAAGCTCCTCTTTATCTACATTCATTCGACAGATGTTCAAAACGATCTCGCAGCTTCCCCGTCAATTAATATTAAAATCATTATTTTCCCTCGCGTATAATGTTTATTTACAAAATGTCTGCATGTCAAGTAAACGTGAAAATCGAAGTTACTGCCTAATCATGAAAGTGTCGCGTTTGATGTCTCAAAGTAGGTATCATTCTTTTCTCCCCAAAACCACGGAATGAACTTTAATGTCTAGTTCAATATGCATCGATGCAACACGTAGTAATTACCAACCCATGAGCTGTAACGGACTTTGGCGTTTTGGGAACGGACTTCGGAACGGAGAAGGAAAGTATAAGGGAGCTCTTGACATCACGTGGGTCTAGGTACCTTGAAGCTACTTCCTCCCCTATAAAAATTCAAAAAGTGCACCAATCTAATAATATGCATCAGGGTTGGCTAAAGTATTCAAGATAAATTCAATTAAAGATCTGTAATTGAGAATGAAAAAAATATTTAGAGGGAACGTTTCAAATATATTTTTTTTCATTTGCCCAACTCACGTGTCCCTATGGGGGCTGTTCTACAAGTGAGTTCATGTATTTATGTATTACGACACTACGCTGCCCTTGTGGTGGGCAGAATGAACAAGGAAATTGTGTAAATTAGCTTCCTGTTCCAGGTTTTTAACCAGTATTCTTTATCCTTCGTCCTTCAGAAAAGTGGATCGGCAGGAAACTTCAACAAGTCGACACTTATGCGAGTAACGAGGCTGAGGTCAACTGCACCATACCCGCTATCAGTCGTTTCCCACGTACCTTGTTTTCCGAGAGGCAAAGAGAAAATGGGGCTGTGATACTCAATTTTTTCTTCGCTGTCTATCTCTTCGGCGCCATTGGTTATGTGTGCTTCATTTACTTTGTGCCCTCGCTGGAAATCATAAGTAAAAGTTAGTTTGTCTTCTCTTCTGTGTGCATATAAAAGATATAGTTAGGCAATATATTCAATTGTGAAACTAGGGCAAGGGACATGACCTGATCGACTGATGTGACATTATTTTCTCGCAATGAGTGGATCGATTTGAGAAAAAAAATTGGTAAAATGAAACACCTGCAGTAAAAACCCTTGAAAAAATGTGGAGCTATAGCCCCTAGGCCAGTCAGACCCTATATTGTTTACTCGTTGTAGTCGGCAATAATGGAGCTTTTGCAAAGATTTATGAACGCTGTATGCCCAATGTTTTTTTTAGCTGATCAGATGACTCGAAGGGTTACAAATGCAGATGTTTAAATTTGTACATGAGCAGTGGCTGTACATAAGGAAGGGTTGGAACACGTTTTACACGGAAAAAGTGTGACATGTAGCTTTTTTATAGCTACTTTGATGGAAGTGTGATTTGTAATTGATAGCATCATATAGCATGCTACGTCATTGATAGCCCAATTGCTATACTTTCTGAACAAGAGTGGAGGCGTCGTAGGGGATTGGGAAAAGGCTTTTAAGAATTAAAGTGGCCCTAATATCGTGCACCTTCTTAGTATTTTTGACAATAATTTACCGCAGTGTGGGGCATTCAAGAGGACGTGGCCGGAGCTACATTTATGGCAATAGGCAGCTCGGCTCCAGAGTTTTTTTCGAGTGCTGTCGGTGAGTATTTCGTGATAAGTTTTGGTATTTTGTCATGCATACAGCAGGCAAATATTACAGGAAACTGCTCCACTTTGTCTGACTGTTGATGAAGCTAATTACTCATTAGGATACCATGTTGGAGTGATGCTTTCGTGAATTGCCAATGGTTTCTAGTATTGGAATAGGCTGCACACTGTATTTTAGCTACCTTGGCCAACGCCGATCGATTTAGTTATGAAAGGTTATGCCAGAGAAGTATCTGCCGCATCTTTGTTCCTGTGTACTTAATCCTTACATAACAAGAACCATCTTTGTTGTGAATGTCACAAATAGTCCTTTTCTAGTACCAGAAACCAAGGGTGTTTTATTAATACCGAGATGTCGACAGTGCATATGTTTGTTTGCATATTTCATGGAAGATTAATTTGTTGATTTGACCGTTTCGTATACAGGCCTGCTGTTTTGTTTTACTGTTCCGCCAAGTTCACAGACCAAGAAAACGAAGCATCGAATATATAGAAATAACCCTGCCGTGATTCATCCTCACATGCGGTGCTTCACTATATGTCTATTCTAACTATTTTTGCAGGTACCTTTATAACGCACGACAATACAGGTTTGGGCGCCATCGTTGGGTCATCAGCGTTTAATGTGTTCGTCGTCATAGCTCTCTGCGCGTTGGTTGCTGGTGGGGTAAGACGAAAGACTTTTTTTTTCTGTAGCAATGTCATAGCTTCCCCCAGGTGTTTTCATTCCTGATTATAATCCCTTGTCATTTCTCCTAAATTTTCAATTCGATTTATAATAGTATATCTAAGCCCTTGGTGTATATTTAAATTATTTGCGGCTTTTTATAAAATAAAACACAAAAAATCAAAATTATAAAGAGTTACAGTCATCAATATTCATAAACAGTGAGTGGGTGAAAAGGTTTAGCCATAAATTCAGTACTTTAATATGCCTGTTATTATGATTCCTAATTAAAAAGAGCCACTTATTTCACATTGATTTTCATCAAGCATGGACCTTTGGCAAACATGCAAGAAGCCATAAACGTACAGATATGAATTTAAAAAAACAATTATATTTTAAACTGTTTATATAGGAAACGAAATGAACGTTTGTTAACATGCACTATTGGGGCAATGGCGGCCTGTATGACTGATTGCCGAATACGACTGAGCTTTGAAACTGTTTAGACGTTTCAGCTGAGACAGTATCCATGAATGGAAAATAAAATGTCACGGTCCTATAGCGTCGACAATGTATATGGTTTGGCTTGGCCCATTATCAACAGCATGCCCCTAGGCCTATATACAGTTTGAAATTATGCCCTACACAACTTTATTCCCTACTTTAGGCCTATACGGTGTACTTACTATACAAACGTATTGTCTTTTTAAACATAGAATGGAGGTTTGCAGCTGTCCTGGTATCCAGTCATCAGAGATACAATATGTTGGGTCATTTCCACTGCTATCCTTATAGCTGTAACATATGACGCCATGGTTCAATGGTAAGATCCCCGCGAAGAAACTGCCTGGTTTAGATAAGCATGCAAGCGTGGATCGGGGGAGGGGGGGTTCGAACCCCCTACTCTAAGACCCTCCCCCTCAAGTTAAAATATAGGGAAAATACTATCGAACTGAAGTGCACAAATACCACTGCAAACGTTTCCGCTTGTACTAAAAAATGAGACATTACAAGATCTCCGGCCTGACCCCCCTCCCTGACAAATTCCAGGATCTGCCCCTGGCATCAGAACGTTAATGCTTTTGAAAAGGGTGTAGGGCAGGAGTAACAACTTTCAGAAGAAAGAGAATATCTGTTATTTACTCACGGTAAATCGCTTGTTCAACTGTGAGTGTTAATAAAGATTTTGAGATTCAATTGGTTGTTCTATAGCTTTACCTTCAGAAAGGTGGATTCACTTTAATTAATTAACACCATTCCCTTTTGTCTTAGGGGAGAACAATCCGAAACGAAAACGTTCAGACCAGTTATCTCTGTGAAATGACTGGCACTTTAGGCAGCAGACCTGAAGTTTCAAGTTTTGCCAAACTAATTACCCCTTTTCTCACAAGTTCAGAAAGTTCGGTGTATATAAGGACAGTCAAGTACAAAGTGTACTCGGGTGTCGTGGTTGTAGTCAATGACATTTTCATTGTTTTCATTGCCATTGTCAGTGTCTTCGTCACTGTATAACAACTTTTTGATCTGGTTTCGGTATGTTTCCATTTTCAGGTGGGAAGGTTTCATCATGACACTTTGTTTTGTGGGCTACATCGTGATCATGTACTTCAACCAACCTCTTTCGGCTTTTGTCTTAAAGTGGAGTGCAAACACCACGATCTTTCCATGTCGAGCGCCAAGAGATGAAACATCGGAAAGAACTCAGGCTGCAATGGAAGAAGCGGCAATAATAGTCGCTCATGAAATGGAAGACATTGATGATGGTGGTACCTCCCGAAAATCGTATGGGCTAAACATTCCAGGTTTGTGAAAACTCAACATTAATTAAAGACTTTTAAATTAATTTTTTCAAGGTGCAACATCACTGCTGAATCCGACCGATTTGTACGAATTTTACCTTGGCATTGACTCATTGGTTGCCTCGTCCCCAACTTATAGATGATTGACCATCCATGGATGTCGACTGATATTTACAGAAAAAAATACAACTGTGTAGTTCTCAGAGTCCAACGTTCGCATTCTCAGTTTCTACAAATGAGCATCTTCTTCCGGGGGGAGGGGCAGCACTCAACTCTCAACAGTGGGAGGGGGGCAATTCCAAGGTATGTCTCTATAAAGTGTATACGTATGTGGCTGCGCTGTCCTCGATTCTTGTTTTATACCCCAAGAACATTTACGGTACTGATTGGAACACAGCCTGGGATATAAGTTAATTTAAGTTCCTTATAGGTCGCTGCTTTCCAAGTTCCAAGTTAAGGAGTCCTGGGTGTAGGCCTATTAATGGGTTTTAAAGACCCCTTTAAAAAATCTTCTTTTTGTGCAAAGATTTTCCAGATGATCCATCATCAGATGAATCCGAGAGCGAAATTGCAGTTCCCTCTGTCTTTGATGCACCTACTTCCACCTGGCTGTACATCACTTGGCTTCTAGGCCTTCCAATCATCGTCCTGCTACACTATACTATACCAGACTGTCGCAAATCAGGCGTGTGGCGGCGCTGTTATCCTATAACGTTCTTTGCATCGTGCATATGGTTGGCTGGACTTTCGTATCTTCTCTACTGGATGATTGTTGTAGTAGGTAAGTTAAAACGTTGAAATTCAAATGTATTGTGAGATGCCATTTTTATCATTTATTGACTTTATTAATTTACTTTCAAATTAACAGGATACACGCTAGGCGTCCCAGATACCGTGATGGGATACACTGTTCTAGCGATTGGCACGAGTGTTCCAGATGCCGTGGCGTCTGTTCTGGTCGCGAAGGATGGTAAGTCTCCTTCCACCGTTATTTGGATGTTAGATAGAAAGATTTTAGCGATCAGATTGGTAGTAGAGCTCTGTTAGGATTCTACGTGGTTTTTAAGAGTAGGAATGAACCAATCTAGAAAACAGGTGAATGTGTGTACATGTCTATGTGAACATAATTGCCCTTCCCTTCAGCTTAGTTTGGGCACCACCCATTGCTGAACATGTTTATGAATTATGCTGCTGCGGCTAAATGAATGTATTTTTAAATGTGTTAATTGTTTGTGCTCCTCTAATTTTTAAAACCTGCTTCATTTCTCTTCGTCCTGCCATGAGTATTTTCATTTATTTATTGTCCACTCGGGACCGGGGTTTTATGTCGCATCTTTATTGGCCTTTGAACGAAGTTTGGTTGAGTATTGAATAAGGATGATTAAATATTATATAAGTGATGTCAGATTAATTATGTAAAATAGCTGAGGTTGAGCTAAGTATCTGATACGCTGTGTAGGTATGACAGGTTGGGCGGCATCGAATGAGTGAGATTTAGGGAGGTGCATCGTGACACTGGATGAGATAATTATGTGATGGGTTGAGATGATGAATGTGATGTTAACTGAGGTAAGTAAGTTTTGGTGAGATGATGGTTTTAGGTGAAATAATGTTATTCAACGTTAAGTTGGTCAGTCGGATTAGATGGTATGAAAGAAAGGAAAGTTAGATGAAGCCAGGGAGATAGTTGACAAGTTTTGAGGGGTGATTTTTCGGAGCTGAATAAGAACAAACACTTTCAAGCAGGTCTCCGTTAACTCAAACAATTTCGCATTTTGCAGGTTTTGCTGATATGGCCATGGCAAACATTATCGGTAGTAACATCTTTGAAACCTTCATTTGTCTTGGATTCGTTTGGTTCTTGAAGAGCTTGATGACTATTCCTGTGGGGACACCAGTACCAACCAACGCCGAAGGCCTGACGGTCACTTCCATCTCTTTGCTGTTTGCCGTTTTGTTTATCTTTGTTGCCATTCATAATAACCGATGGAGATTGGACTTGAAAATTGGCATTATTTCACTCCTTTTCTATATCATATTCATCGCGTGGGCAACTCTGAACGCTGAGGGCACTTTTGCATTTGACAGGACAACGCCCGAGCAATCGCCATGTCCTTTCAGTCTATTAAATTTATGAAATCTGAAGTAAATGGCAGCAATTTCGAACTTTATTCAATTATTGTATATAAATTCAGGTTAAACATGCAGTTCTTTGATGAAACTGGAAAATACATGACAAGAAGAGACCATTAAAGGACATTAAGTAATATTTTGGTAATTTTAGTGAAATGATTTCAGTCTATAAAAATCCCTTTATTTCTGGAAAATGGTCCCTCCCCGGTGTTAATTCCACCCAAATGATGGTTTAGTGTTCGTGTGCAATTTAGATCGTTATGTTGTTAGGCAGATGCACAGCATTTGACAGCATACAAAAATAACATGGTTTGAAGGTGGATAATCACTTGTAGCTCCCCGAGGAACTAGTTTCCAAGGGAACGGTCTTATTCATCTGCCATGCTCGGATCTTCGGATAACAACCGAACGCCGCCGAACGACCCGAACTGCGACCCGGTACCCGAACGTGTGCGCGCTGATATGCACTGTGTAATCAATGCGCATGCAGTGATTTTCGTTAGTGATGGCGGCTAGTGCAGTGTCAGATATGACGAATGCAAGAAGAAAAGTTATTTAAATATACAACTCCCCAAGAACCAGTGGGCCATTTTCCTTATTTTCCATAACCCTTTTCTGTCTGCGCGTTTTTCTTGACTTTATTAAGCGAACACTAAATGAGTTAATTATTGGAACAGAATTAAAGCCTATTTTAGCACTACATACTGAAACGGTAAATTGCATCAAATTCATTCGTAATTATGCCAGATGAGTTGATTACAAATTGACATTAAACAACAAACCAAGTAAAATTTAATACCCCTAAAGTTTTTTGGAAGCTCCTAATTGACATATATGCAAATCAACAACTACGTCCTATAATAAATATAAATATAAATATTTTTTTGGTGTGAGAAGTACTTTTGGTATCTCACACACACGGGAAATGTCACCAAGAAATATATGCAGTTACAATATGTAACCAATATAAAAGTAACTGCAAGGAAAACCGTAATCGAATGCCCACGTGGGCGTAAATTCCAGAGATGGGATATACACTCTATATCCCTCTCCACTTTCTGAGGGGGCGGGGGAATGATTCAGCAGCCCCGCCCCCATTTTCTTTGTATTCAGCAACACTTTAAAAAGTTATCAGACTTCTAACGACTAATGTTAAAGGCCATAAATATATGCAATTCTGAATACATATTACAGAAGCCTGAGACGGAGACGAAGTTGAGTTGGAAAACGGCCAAGGGTGCGCGAATGTTAGGACAACGTTCGTTTTAAATTCATCGGCTATGGGTGTAAGTAAACATGTGCCATCCGGTTGACGTCACTTTAGTTTAAACCACGCCCACTGCAAACGTGCACAGCATGCACATAGGGTTATCGACGAGAATATAATATCAAATCAGTGCTCTGAAATATGTGATTGCCGAGCTTTCGGTAATAGAGTATTTTCTTCAGGGCAAGCAGATTCAGTTCTGAATGAACGCGGAAAAATTCACGTTCATTCCCCCTGGATGCAGCGTTCCAAGTTCGAAAATGACGCGCTGCTCCAGTTCCTTACGCTGTACATCAGATGGCGCTTTCCGCAGGATCCAGACGCTTACGTCACTGAGGGAATGTGCAGCGTGCTATAAGTGCTGCGCAACGGTAAGACCAGGTGTTTGTTGGCGCACACTGCGCAAGTGTTCCTGTCAGGAGCATAATCCCCCCCAAAAAGTATATGGAAATACATAGTTATCTAATATTTAGTGATACAGGAGCTATGGGTTATGATCACCCATTGGTACAGGACTATTTTCAGTGGAAGGGTCTATAGTCAATTTGCACGAATGCGATTGCTGCTCGCAAGTATGAACAAGAGGCAAGTTGGCCATTGAAAATGGGATGAGGTAGGCGTATCGTGAACGGTGCAGCATAGAATTTCAGCACACATCTCTCTTAAATGAAGTTTTGTATTCGGTCTGAAGGGCTATATGGCTACATGATGAGTACACAATTCTGTCCGACCTCTTTTCACTTTCTGGTTGGGTTTCAGATGAAACATTGCAACCGTGAACCATGAAAAATTAAATGAAAAAGGATGTGAGTAACTCTCCTTTTTTCAGTTGAGGTGGTGTACCGTGCGCGCGTGCAGCATTTTTAAAGAGGAGGATGTATGCACTCCCTATCCCGTTCGTAAGTTACTTCGTCACAAAGATGGACGCGCCACGACTTGCAGGCTCCCATTGGACGATCGCAGAAGTTGTGCGTTAACTTCGTGTTCCATGGCTCCATGCAAATGGCGATCAATGCATGTAACCCCTTGATCTCCATTATATCCGCTCCGAGCATGAATAAAAGAGGGCGTGTTTTGAAATGAAATCGACAGTCCTTTAGTACTCACGCACCGCATAGGTTCGCAAATTTATGCACGTTGACGCGGAGCACGCTGAGTACGCGCAACTATTTTTAATTATACGTGCACGCCGAACGCATGTTTGAGCCCGGTTGGAAAACTATTTAACCACCTGTCTTTCTTTCGCCAGTGAGGGTGTACATCGGCTCAGGGCGGATAACGTTTCAATCAAAGATGGTATAGCGCCGCGAAGCGGAGTCTTCGGCGCTATACGAACTTTGGTTTCAATCACTCAGTATTTACGCAGCAACATTCTGTGCAGTAAGTTGAACGACTTTGTTATCTCCTTAATATGAACAGCTAAAGCAGTATCTCTGAGATGGCCGAGTGGTTAAGCTCACGGTTATCAGATCGTTAGGCGGTGGGTTCGAATCCCGGAATTGACTTTTTATTTTCCCGACGCTTGCTGTCAGTCAGTTGCTATAAGAGACTCCAATTGACCCCAGTCAAATACCAGCAGTACCTTAGCCGACCGGGATAAGCTCTGCGGCTGGCACTGTCCGCGAAGTCCAGGTGAGCGCCTTAGTACAGGTTCGAGACGTATGGCCGACTCGGTGGCCAGGGCTTAGGGGCTTGTCTCGTTTCCTCCCTTGCATGGTCGCTCGAACCCTTTTGGGGGTTAAATGGATGGGCAGGGAGGAAGTGTGGTGGGCCGGGAACCCCGAGATCCCAGAAGAGTCCTATATGGAAGCCGGTAACTGCGATTCGTAGCGAATTTCAGGAGTCCGTGCGCCTGAATGCTTGGTCAACACCGCATAACTTTTGGATTTTTCCCTCACCACATTTTTTTTTTCATGTCCCTGGGGGCAAAACCCACAAGGCAATTTTCAAGGTTTGAATACAGTGAGCTACAGGATTGATGCTGGTTTATTTTCATTCATTTCCGAAATTTTCGTCAGTGAAACCGATCCCAACTGTCTTGGGTCCATTTCTTCTCAGTTATCTCAGTATAAAAGCATAATGTTTATTATCGGAGATTCAGTAGTAAGCTGAGATCCAGGGGTAGCACAGTCGGGCGGCACTCGCCTTCCTATTTTATTGATGGAAATACATTTTCATTTGTTATAACAACAAATTTCGTTGGCTTTCAACTGCAGTGTAATTTGATATTTTCAAAGAAAATTTCTCACAAAAGATACATCCCATATCTTCTTGGGTTACTCCAAAAGTTGCCACAAATGCGTTGCATCTGCTGCTCCTTTTCTTGAATGTGAATGTTTGAACCATCACTTAGTCTAGTCAGACAGGTCTAACCAAGCCCAATGTACACGTGCACTGCACACATGCATTGATCTCCAGTATATAGACTGGATAGGACATTGCGTCCAGAACCCGTCCCACGTATGCGTATTTACAGGAGGGTAAATGACGAGCGTTGCGAATTTCGTTGCGTCTACTTTCAAAATGGAGTTTTTCGAAACCGGTTGACGTTTTTGTGCTCCATCCGATCGTCAGATTTTTAATAAAAACGGAATTCCGCACCTGGAATGGATAAATTTGGAAAGAATAGTGGTTGAGGTGTGCGCAGCAGTGAATTACCGGAAATCAAGTCAAGTCAGGGTGTGAGCTCAACGTTTTAAGCTGATTAATATATGAAAGAATTTTATTTCCATTTTTTTCACTGGAAATTCAAGATTGTTGCCAGAAGATCACTTTTCGTTTCAATGTGATGGGAGTTAGCAGCGAAAAAAGTTTTTTATTCGCCTTTACCCACAGATACTCCCAAAATAGTAGTAAGACTATGCGCTAAACTCTGAAGGTAGCCGCCCACCTCTATCCAAAGTGGGCCCGCAATTTTGGGGCTCAAGTTTTGTACAAGAAGTATCCGGACCTGGAAACTACCAGTCCAAAATTCGGGATTTATAGAAATATTTCTATGATCCCTCCTGATTATGGCATGTTTTATTGTAAAAAAAAACCCGAGGGATCACAAATTACTAATGAGCTTGCGCGCAGAATTCCAACCATTTGGTGAAATGAGTCCGACTATGCTTCTCCCACATTAATTTGAAATAGCGCCCTCAAGCTTTGTGTTACATATTACATAGGCGTCCAGTCTTGTGTGTGTGACATTCAGGAACTAAATAGTAAAACTGCATGTTTTGTGAGATTATGATCACTTTGAAATTTTCCTGTATGTCAGTCGTGTTCGTCGAATTCACATTTTGGGGGCAGGGGTCTGGTTTATGCCCTCACCCCCAGGAGACGTTAATGAACTACCCATACAAACCTGTTTGAAATAACAGGTACATTTTGGAAGTACTGAGTTTGAAAATGGAGCTACTTGGCAATGCCATTTTTGTAACTCCGAATTCCGATATTAAACTTATGGCCAACGAGGCACGTATTAATTAAAATAGCAACATTAACTTTCAGTCAGCCTGATCAAAATTAAGTCTAACGGGGGGTTACCGTGTGTGTGTGTGGGGGGGACAGGATAGCCTATGCGCCTTTTCAGGCGACAATGGGGTAAAACCCAAAGCTAATACTGATGTGACATCCACTGCATTCTCGATGTCGTTTTCTGTTGTTGAAATTCCAGCAACTAGGGATTGTTCCTTTCTTTCGTTTTCATTTCATTAAGTCCTGCTTGTATTTTTCGGGCAGACCTGTCTGACTAGAGTAAGTGATGGATCAAACATTCACATTCAAGAAAAGGAGCAACAGATGCAACGCATTTGTGGCAACTTTTGGAGTAACCCAAGAAGATATGGGATGTATCTTTTGTGAGAAATTTCTTTGAAAATATCAAATTACTCTGCAGTTGAAAGCCAACGAAATTTGTTGTTATAACAAATGAAAATGTATTTCCATCAATAAAATAGGAAGGCGAGTGCCGCCCGACTGTGCCACCCCTGGATCTCAGCTTACTACTGAATCTCCGATAATAAACATTATACGCCTGACAGCTTTTGTACTGAGATCACTGAGAAGAAATGGACCCCAGACGGTCGGGATCGGTTTCACTGACGACAATTTCGGAAATGAATGAAAATAAATCAGCATCAATCCTGTAGCTCACTGTATTCAAACCTAGAAAATTGCCTTGTGGGTTCTGCGCTCAGGGACATGAAAAAAAAATGTGGTGAGGGAAAAATCCAAAAGTTATGCGGTGTTGACCAAGCATTCAGGCGCACGGACTCCTGAAATTCGCTACGAATCGCAGTTACCGGCTTCCATATAGGACTCTTCTGGGATCTCGGGGTTCCCGGCCCACCACACTTCCTCCCTGCCCATCCATTTAACCCCCAAAAGGGTTCGAGCGACCATGCAAGGGAGGAAACGAGACAAGCCCCTAAGCCCTGGCCACCGAGTCGGCCATACGTCTCGAACCTGTACTAAGGCGCTCACCTGGACTTCGCGGACAGTGCCAGCCGCAGAGCTTATCCCGGTCGGCTAAGGTACTGCTGGTATTTGACTGGGGTCAATTGGAGTCTCTTATAGCAACTGACTGACAGCAAGCGTCGGGAAAATAAAAAGTCAATTCCGGGATTCGAACCCACCGCCTAACGATCTGATAACCGTGAGCTTAACCACTCGGCCATCTCAGAGATACTGCTTTAGCTATTCATATTAAGAAGATAACAAAGTCGTTCAACTTACTGCACAGAATGTTGCTGTGTAAATACTGAGTGATTGAAACCAAAGTTCGTATAGCGCCGAAGACTCCGCTTCGCGGCGCTATACCATCTTTGATTGAAACGTTATCCGCCCTGAGCCGAAGTGCACCCTCACTGGCGAAAGAAAGACAGGTGGTAAAAAGTTTTCCAACCGGGTTCTAACACGCGTTCGGCGTGCACGTATAATTAAAAATAGTTGCGCGTACTCAGCGTGCTCCGCGTCAACGTGCATAAACTTGCGTACCTAGGCGGTGCGTGAGTACTAAAGGACTGTCGATTTCATTTCAAAACACGCCCTCTTTTATTCATGCTCGGAGCGGATATAATGGAGATCAAGGGGTTACATGCATTGATCGCCATTTGCATGGAGCCATGGAACCCGAAGGTAACGCACAACTTCTGCGATCGTCCAAAGGGAGCCTGCAAGTCGTGGCGCGTCCATCTTTGTGAGGCGGACGGCGGACTTTTTTTAGGGGGGGGGTTATGCTCCTGATGGACATATTACCACACCTTGCCTATAATAGTCATTATTTATTCCTTTCCATAACCATGTAATGCTTGCTGCATCACGCGGCAGCGCCCGAAACAGCAACGCGGCAAACCCCAGCCCTCCCAGGTAACACAGACCCACACTCATGACACCCACTCCCACTGTCCACTCAGAAACTCGGACAATCCTGGACAAAATAGTTGGAACACCTTGTGGGAAGCGCGTTGCAAAGATCCCCCTCTCCCCCATTCAATGTTGCGTTCATTTATTGGACCAAGATTCGGCCCAACGTACCCAATAAGAAGCAACATTGACAAGGGGCAAGGGGGGAGGCATGTTCCAACGAGTTTTGTCCGGGATTGTAGGTCTAGGTCTTTGCTCCATTGGAAATGTGTGGACACGCGTTGACAATAGACCTAGCTGGAAGTAGCTCTGGAAGCCCGTTTCGGACAAAATCATTATAGGGTCCAGTCCACTAATTCAAGCCCCATTGAAAACAGTGTAAAATCAGCACCGTTCGGGGCCCAATAGCATGTACGCCAACATCCCTGAGATTTCTGAAACACAAATGAAATTCTTGTCTGGTTACTTATCTTTCAATTTCTTTTCAATTTTTTGTGGGTTAACCATCACATTTTTAATTATTCCCACAAAACAAAATCACCCCCCAAAAAGTGATTTTTCCGAAGTCTGATTGCAGCCATTTTTCAAGTGGCAACCCTCAACGTTCTCGGGCACTTAGGATCATTTTTCAACCGTAGTTTTCAGCCCTTCTGCCCTCATATGAAAGCTCAAAGACCCAGGGAGTTGATCCTGGCAACGACTTAAACAATCTCACCATTTTGGGGGCCAAACAATCTCCTTTTTCAAAAGATACTGCGGGGGCACTTTTAATACTTTTAATGAATTAGTGGTCTGCACCCATCACCACATCACCAGCAATGTGTTATGCAAGTGTAAGCCCCAACTTTAGCACCAGTCCCAACTATAGTCGCAACTGTAGTGCCACAGTTGGGCTGGCCTAACTATTTTTTGAGCAATTTCTGTAGAAAATTTCTCAACCTTATCCAAGTCTATGCAACAATAGAACCTTGGCACATGCTTGCTGCGCACACACTGGACCTCTGTGCTGTAGTTGGGCTGGCCCAGCTCCAGCGCTCTAGTTGGGACTGTCTCAACTGTAGTTGGGACTGATGCTATAGTTGGGGCGTAACATGCTCACTGCATTGCCGACCCTGGTAGCACGTATGCAGCTAGCAAGCCTAGTCTCATACATAGAACTCAGGTTTGTCTACTCCACACGTATCAACGAGGTCTCCAGATACATGTGTTGCTGATCGTCTGGGCTGGTCAGGTTTTATAAGAGCGTGTACGTTTCCTTAGAAATGGATCCACCACAAGTCAGGTACACACAGGTAGGTAAATGGCATGCAGGATCTACATGTATAAAAGCGTAGAGCATTCCTTGCTCTATGCATAAAGCGAGGAAAGCCACCGGGAAGGCCCCACTGCCCGAGGGGTTCTTCGCCGTCTGCCGCCCACACTCGGGCCACAGAAAACAAGCGTGACATTGACAAGCATTTTCTGCAGTGATGGACAAAAGCCTTGACCTTAGCCCTACAGGCTTGAGGGATAAATGCCTTGTAATTTTAGAGCCTTGCTCTCCGGTCCTCTGCCTTTTAAATTTTCCAGGTAAATCTGTTGAAATATTGCCAGGCCTATTCTGCGAACATGAAGGCCTATGTAAAAAAATAAGCCTAGACATTGGTTGCCAGATCTACATGTACATCACATTCACAAGACATGCATATGACACGTGAGTACATTTACACTCGAGCAGGGTCAGATTTGTGTAGACCTACCTGTTTTAAACAGGACATGCATCATATAGGCCTACATCATATGTAGGCCTAGGGGGCCTATACTCTGCCGATATACTGGGCCCTGTCCCAATTGATGGTGATTTTTTTGATCAAGCTTATCTGGGATGCCTGGGGATATTATCAAACATCTGCTGGATTTTCTGAGCTGAAATTGCACCAGTATTTTCTCTACTTATGTAGCTATTCCCCCAGCTAGGGAGTTGCTATTTGCAGAAGACTTGCGTTTTCCTCATCTCAAGGAAAAATGTTGCCTTCTGTTGGCATTTTCCCCACTTTGGACGAATTTTGGCCCAACTTGCACAAAACTAATAGCTGTTAAGTGTTACGTCATGGAGAGCAAGCCGTGCTACATGTTCAACGTGGCAATTTCAGCTCATAAGATCCAGCGGATGTTTGATATATCCCTAGACATCCTGAATAAACTTGATTGAAAGAAATCCCTATCAATCGGGACAGGGCCCAGTATATCGACAAAGGAGTATACGTAGGGCCCTGTTTACAGGTCTGAGCTTTGTGCTTACGGTTCTGAGCTTTGTGCTTACGGGTCTGAGCTTTGTGCTTACGGGTCTGAGCTTTGTGCTTACGGGTCTGAGCTTTGTGCTTATGGGTCTTAGCTTTGTGCCGTGTGCAGAGTCTGAAGTATATCATGCATGTTGTACATGATTATCAATCACTCATGTACATGTACATTTACAGCATGAATGTTGATAGAGCATTATGCTGCTTCCCCCCAAACAGAGCTATTTCCATTTTTGTGCATGTATTTATTATAATTGTGCCGGTGGTCGAAGGCCAGGGAGATTATAAACTGATTATTCTTTACTTGCGCACAATTGTATGAAATGCAGGTATGCAGATAAAACATCAGCTGATCTGTTTTGAAGACTACCAATTGCCCTCTGAGTAAACTGCCCCCAGGATATGATATTTTGCTAATTACAATTGCTAATTGTTGGTCAAATTGTGGGTTTCTTCCCAACAGGATCTACATCACTGAGTTATCAATTTGATTTTTCCTAAATTTTTTTTGTATTCTGCATGGTACATTATTGAATTAGGTAGATTCTCAGCAAGAATTACATGATAAGTAATTCAACAATTAAGAATCCATACCCAAGCTTGATTTGACCAGTGTCATTTACACCTAACCTGCTCCTCTCTGGATGGTTAGGATGAAGAGTTAAATGCAGCATTGTATGGCACATGTATGTGTGTAGGTTAAAAGGTTAAATCTCAGATCTTTCAAAGTACAACCAGTGAACAAGATTCCAGACAGATGTGTTTACTCTTTAGATGTATAACATATGTTCATTAAAACACAAATGCAAAGTTTATTTTCAGGTTTACATGTATTTGTACTTTTCTTGTGAGCTGCTTAAGGCTGAAAGACTTCTATATTCAGGTACCAGCAGTTCATGGACTAATGTCTACTGGCCATCCATAAAAGTACTGCAATGTATTGTAAACGTGCAGTGAATCAGGCTTGGAGTAAGCATACGTTGCTTTTCCCAGGTCTGTAACATATATGTATTTAAGTGCAGGTGAACACCTGTCACTGGTGAAACCTCTAGAGCTGGCTGTTGAAAACGTCAGTCCTTAATCTCAAGTTAACACGGGCACAAGATGTTTGGGTTTGTCCTCATTTAGCTATGTCTACCTACGGTAGGGTTACCCTACAGACAAATTTTCCATGCACATACCGGTACATGTACATATGTACGTACAATGTTCTTCATCTACAGACAATGCATAACAAGACTGCTACTTGTATACTCACATCTTACACATGCACCTGACCCTTGAACCAGCCTTCAACTCTGGATTTTGCCAGAGTGGATCTTAAATGTTCAGTCACCGTTTAAACTCATACATGTATGTGTACCTTAGGCTAGGGAGCATTTTACAACATTTGAGAGATGATATTTAGGGACAGTATAATTTGTCTGAACCTTCCCAGTGCAATTACATATGTACATCATCCAGTCTGTTTTGGGTTGGTCTGGGTACAACGTCCAAAATTTGGGTAATTCCAGAAATTAGGGGTCCATTTTTTCGTGTCCCTGTCACATCTGACGTATGATTTTTATAAGTACAGAACACATTTTCTAATTTCCGAGAGTAATAAATTAATGCAAATTACCTGCCAAAAAAATAGTACTAGTTTGCAATCAATTCGGGTGATATTTCCAAGTCAAATAACAAAGGGCAGATGCAACAGGGACACAAAAATATCACATTTTTGGACCCCTAATTTCTGCA
This sequence comes from Acanthaster planci, assembly GCF_054643075.1. Classification (NCBI taxonomy): domain Eukaryota; kingdom Metazoa; phylum Echinodermata; class Asteroidea; order Valvatida; family Acanthasteridae; genus Acanthaster; species Acanthaster planci. The sequence goes on along the minus strand of NC_141781.1, from coordinate 249,889 downwards.
ATTACTTACATGTACATGTACATCCTGATTGCCAATTTAAAGATTCAGTGTTCAGTAGTCATTACTTTTCCTTTTACATGTACACACCTACATGTATACACCCACACACCTGTACAGAGGTACCTACTTTGCCTTACTTTCACTTGGGCTCTGTAAGTTTTTCAGTAACAGGATCATTGTTCCCAAGATGATACCACTGAGTCACAGTCATCTTTGAGGATCAAACGAAGATGCCTGACTAAGATTCTCCTTTGGTAAAGTTTTCTTTATACAACAACTACATGTAAGTACATGTACAATGTACATGACTGGTTCCTGAGAGTTCATTTTTCCTGAAGAGAACAGCAGTGAATTAATTCCCAATGTCTGATGTAATGAGGGAAGTCATGGCTGATACATGTATCTGGAACAGTGATGGCCGTGTCCATCTTTCAACTTAATTGGAGTTAATTAGTTAATGTCTCGAACGTCAGCATTTTTGATGGACATGAACAACCTGTTGAAATCCTAGCCAGTAAAGTTTACCAAGGAGTGATAATCCCCCCCGGTTATTTTACACAGATTTATATGTGGTGAAAGGTGATAATATTAAAACCATCATCACGAAATTAAAAAATACCTCTCAAAATTAGTCGGGTCCCGAAGTTGGCAGTCGAAAACGTCATTCGATTCTATCATTAGTATAAAAAAATCAACTGAAAAAAAACAGCGAGTAAAAATCAAAATCGATACATATACAACATAAGCTTTAAAAAAGAGTGCAGAAAAGCACCACCAAACCATCATCTTTTTACGACTGGACCGATTACATTTTCTTCAAGTACATTTCCGAAAACCACAGTCCAAAATACCGATTATGTATCGTGGCCTGTTTGACTCTTGACATCAACCCAGATAGTGTGCCCTCTTTTTCATTCGATATTCATGAGCCCCTCCATGGAATGGCGACGCTCTGGGATTTTTCTCTTCAGACCAAGGTTTCTCTAAAGAAAATCGGTCATACTGAATGACATTTTAAAAAATGACGTCTGAGACGATTCATGATAAAAATCTAATGCGCAGAGTTAATAATTTTAATGTAATTTTCAGCGTGGATAACTCCAAAAAAACGGAATTTTCAAGCACTATGTGTGACAGCGTTTTCGGTATTCTAGAACGTCATGCATATTTTGTCAAAATTCTTGAACGTCATCAAAATTCTGTCAAATATGACGTTTGCAATGAACATATTGTACTCATTGTACATTTTTGATGCAGCCAAACTTAAAGATAATTTTCGGTTGTTGAAAGGTATGAGACCTGGTATAGTGAGAGTGATTATAAACGGTAAGAGAATTAAAAGAGCCAAAATTTTCTCGTCATTTTCTGTCAATTTTGTGCTCTTTTTTAATGGCTTATATATTTTTTTAAAGTTACAATGTATTTCTTACGTGCTTTAAAATACATCAATTGAAAAATATACTGAATTGTCCTTGTTGAGAGAAGTTTTGAAATCATGTCCTTCGGTGCAAATACTTAGACATAAAACTTTAAATGAATTCAACTCCATTTGATTTGCACTGGTAGCCAACCAAATGTCCACCAAATGTACACAGTATGCCTAATTATTCCCAAATGATCATTTTTATAAATCTGAAGGTGCTTATTTGTATTTTACATGATCAAAGTCACTCTTTTAGAAGTTTTGAAAAATGACATCCAGAGTTTATTGAAGAACGTGCCAAATGTACATCTTGTTTCTCACCGCATGGGGTTACATTGTATTTACTATGTGTAGCCCTGCCTCATAAACAGTTCGTTAGTTCATTACATGTACATGTAGTTCAATCCAGTCAGCTGAGAATTCTTCAGAGTTCAGTTATACAGTAGTTCCGTCTGTTCTTAGATCAAGTCAGATTCTTCAGTTAGATACCGATGTACAATGTAGCAGTGGTAGTATTTCACAAAGTATTGCAGTGAACTAGTCATCTTTCGCAACCTCCTCAGTCAATACAGTCACAGTGTAACACGTTGTCAACATTTGTGTTTCACCAGCATTCACTACAACAGGCAACGTGCCTCTATAAATTAGCGTCACTCATCCTACCATAAGATCTATCTATACATGTACATATCATTTAAGAAAAAAAATTAAAAATTTTTTTGTTTTGTTTTGAAATTTTTGCTGGCAGGGGAGGATGTTTATCCTTCAGAACAGAAAGGGATGTTAGTACTCATAATTGCCAATTTATTTCGTTTTCTTAAAATTTAGTTGTTCATCAACAATGAGTTTGTGAACTCAGTCAGTGGAAAAACCTTCCCAACCATCAACCCCCAGACAGGAGAAAAGATATGTGACATTCAAGAAGGGGGCAAGGTAAAGTGAAATATGACCATCTACTTTTTGTTGAGCAACCCTGATGCGCTAGAATTAATAGGAAAAGTCTACTAAGCCATTAAGCTACAAGTTTAAGATCTGTAACAAACAAGAAGGACTTCCGCAATTCATCTGCTAGTTGCAGTGAGTAAAAGAGCATATATTTAACCATGGCAACTAAAGGAGGTGCTTCCAACATGTCCAGATTTCTTGAAGGCATGTACATGTAATCTATTTGCATTTTCATCCATGGCATGGACGTTTCCAGTCAAAGAAATGTTTTGTGTTTTGATCAAAAACTGTTTTTCTCTGTGCTCTATAAATTTTAATTTGATTCTTAGTTATTTCTTACAGTTAACAAATTCGATTTTTTTTTATACTGGCTGTAAACTGGCTACACGCATTTGGTTGAGGTAATGTAACAAATTGTTGGAGTGTTCTTGCAGTGGCCATGAGTTAGGGGATAAAGAGATTGTGAAAAGAGGGGACTGAAATTGTTGACGTGATATCTGTTGCTTTTTTAAAGGCTGATGTTGATTTGGCAGTGAAGGCAGCTCGGGAGGCCGTCAAACTTGGATCGCCATGGCGCACAATGGATGCTCATGAACGTGGGAAGCTTATGCATAAACTGGCTGACTTGTACGAGAGAGATGCAGAGTACATTGCTGTAAGAAGTTTTTGTCTTGTTTGAGTTAGTATTTGGAAATGAGCTTTGTGCTTTTAAAACCTTAAGTGCTTTTATTTTGCTTTGACTCCCTTACCCGTACATGTACTTGCAGGTGGCCCATCATCAAAATTTCTTGATAAACAAAGTGTCTGACCATAGATTATTGCTTAGCAAAATCAACCAATTTGGGGAGCTTAAGCAACAAATATTGCCTAGACCATAAGCAATACTTGTACATTGTGTGAAATGGCTAACATTGCTTGGAATGGTCTTGTGCCTTTATTTTAACCTTTATTTAACCCAACCCAACCCATCAATCAATCAGTCAATCAGTCAGTCAGTCAGTCAGTCAATCAGTCAGACAATCAATCAGTCAGTCAGTCAGTCAGTCAGTCAGTCAGTCAGTCAAATAATTTATTTTAACAAACCTTTGTTTACTACATCCCAATGGCAACTGATGCTAACCTGTGGTTGGTCAACTTTGGTGGGACAGTAGTACAGAGCCCCCCCCAAAAAAAGTCACAAAGTGTTGGAATACAGAATTGTCAAACAATGAACGTTTATCTGATTGCATAAACTGGAGGAAGATTTTTAAGTTTTATGAGAGTAAATTTGGACGTTTTGCAAATGTTTATGTTACTAAAGAATTTCAAACATACAGTGTACCTTTGGTTACCTAGCAACTTGACGCGAGATCAATATTGTGACTGATTCCTCTTCAGTTTTCTTGCATGGGTATCGGGTAAATATGCTTAGTAGTATCTCTACATGTATAACAACTCCTCAATATTACTATCAAATTACAATCATACACTTCTCCTAAATGGGTCTATATTCTTATATTTTGTTGACATAGAGTTTGGACACTCTGGACAATGGTACATTGTATAAGACTATGTTGAGCTGTGTGTATTCATCAGTTGAGGTTCTGCGTTACTTTGGTGGCTGGGCAGATAAGATCCATGGAAAAACCATACCAATCAGTAAGTCTCTCAAATCTGTTTGTACAATTATGTCATCATTCCTGCAAGCAAATGAATGTTTGAATGAAGAAATGCTGACTGATACAGCTACATTGTATTTGTTTTCATTGAATGACACTGAATTAAAATCTCCTAATATCTAAAGAATGCGAGAAGAGTAATTCTTTGAATGAAAGGGCAATTGAACAAGTGAAATCATCGCAAGATCTGTTGCAAGCACGTATATGTATACACTGGCACTTACAGTGTGACAAGCTCTCTAATGTTAGGTGTGTGTGATACAAAATTGTAAATTTACGTTGCAAAATGTACTGTATGCTACTACATGTACATGTATACCACAAACTTTTCCAAAAGCTCATACATTGGACCTGTATAAGACAAAAAGTTTTTGAGATACACTGTTCTCCAGGCTTGCTGGCTGATTCAAGTGGTAAATTGGATCAACTATAAGAAGAATTCAAGATGGTGTTACAGATTTTTATACTGGTACAGAATGTATACTTGTTGGTGCTCCTGGGAGGAAGTATTTTCCATCATTCTTTTTGTGTCTTGAAACCTTTGGAAAAAGTGTCGTGAAATTCATAGCAAAATAAATTTCTGAGACATCAATCAATAAAGACTTGTGAGATAAAGGACTCACAAGCCCTTAAATACGTGTAGGGTGGAAAACCTGTCTACATGTAGATGGGTAGGAACCAACAAACCGCATGATGTACATGTACCTGGCTGGATTCACAGATGGGCCAGTGAGGTGCAAGGTGAGAAATGTAGTATGTCATCACTTGATGTGTTTTTATTCCAGAGGGTGACTATTTCTGTTACACACGTCATGAGCCAGTTGGGGTGTGTGGAGCCATCATTCCATGGAACTTTCCCAATGAGATGTTCACTTGGAAGCTTGGTCCTGCCCTCTGTTGTGGGAACAGCATGGTTATCAAGCCAGCTGAGCAGACTCCCCTCAGTGCATTGTATCTGGGTTCACTGATAAAAGAGGTCAGTTATTAATTCAAATTGACTCAGGATTTGGCCATTTGTGTAGTACTTCAAAAAGAGAAAAGGTGCCATTGAAAAAGAAAAATTGACATCCATTTTATTATAGAATGCCAAAGTGAATAGGTCACATGCATTGTGTAAAAGGCCTTTTCTCCATTCGGCTGCACTACACTTCTGTTCATATGACATCATGCTTCAGCATGCTAAACATCAGCTGTTGTAAATTCAGTTTGCCAAACTACAAAACGTATTTGTCTTGTTTTTCAGTTCCACACCTTCATAAATTGTTAGCTGAGTTAAGCTCATAGGATAATATGTTCATTTGTTATTGTAGGCTGGCTTTCCTCCTGGAGTTGTCAACATTGTTTCAGGCTATGGCCCAACAGCAGGAGCTGCAATCTCAGAACACATGGACATTGATAAAGTTGCCTTCACTGGCTCTACTGAGGTATTCTCATCATTTTTCCTTCAGGATTAAGAATTAAAATTTGCTTGGAGATGAACATGTTTTTAATTGATCACATGGTCGACATTGGAAGGAGGTTATGATGTTGATTTTATGGGGATCGAGAGCATCAACTGCAGACACAGATTTTACAAAACTCACTGTGCTTTTGGCTTTGCCTCAAGTCTGAACCCTAACTCTGATGGGGATGTACAAGAGTTGCAGACAGTGATGGCTTTTTTATTAAGTTTGCATCAAGGACAAGTACTGTAGAGACTGTTTCCCAGAGTTACAATATAAGAGTTAAAAATACCAGTAGTTGACATTTTATGTAAAAAAAAAAATGTGACACAGTATAAATGCTCATTAGTCATACAACACTAAGAAACTACATCCAAGACTGGTTTTTTTTTTTTTTTAGATTGGAAGGCTGATCCAACAAGCATCTGGAAAGAGCAATCTCAAACGTGTTTCCTTGGAGATGGGTGGCAAGAGTCCCAACATCATCTTTGCAGATGCAGATTGTAAGGAGCCAAGATTGTAAATTGTGTCTGATTTGGAATTACACTCGGATTTCAGCTTTGATTGTCTTGATATCTCTTTCATATGATCCTTGGCATGATGGAGTTTAGTAGTTAGTTTTAGTATAGTAGTATATTGGAGGTAAATAATGAAACATTATTGCTACTGTTGGTTTGCAGTGGATTATGCTGTTGAGGAAAGCCATGAGGCCATCTTCTTCAATATGGGGGAATGCTGCTCGGCTGGATCACGTACATTTGTGCAGGAAGACATTTATGATGAGTTTGTGAAGAAGAGTGTTGAGCGAGCTAAACGCCGTGTCATCGGTAATCCGTTTGAGGAGAATACTGAGTCAGGACCACAGGTTCGCTGTTTATTTGCTGAATACCAAGCTGATGATTTCAGTAGTCTTTCTACTCAATGCTAATTTGCACTATTGACTGGTGATATCATGTAAGAGTCATTTATGAGACATTTACTTTTTTCTTCTCAATCTGTATAGATTGATCAAGATCAGTTTGACAAGATTATGAGCTACATTGAGATTGGTAAAAAAGAGGGAGCTAAATTGGAGTGTGGGGGCCAACGCCAAGGCGACAAGGGATATTTCATCCAATCAACTGTCTTCTCTAATGTGACTAATGACATGAGAGTGGCTCAGGAAGAGGTAAACTCTTATTGCTGTAACTTGAAGTTACTATTTTTTTTCAAATTGAAGGACCAAATATGTGAACTTATGAATGTAACTGGTTTTGCATAGAAATTTAGACATTACTCCGATACAGCAATATTTCAAACAAGAAATAAACATCCATGCCTGAATGACACCTTGGTTCCTACACTACCCATGCCGTTTGTTTCTGGATGACAGATCTTTGGACCAGTTCAGCTACTCATCAAGTTCAAGACATTGGATGAAGTTCTTCAGCAGGCCAATAATACTCAGTATGGTTTGGCTGGAGGGGTCTTCACCAAGGATATTGAGAAGGCTCTTACAATTGCCAACAGTCTTCAAACAGGATTTGTCACGTTAGTATTATTTCTCCTGAAATGCCAAGTGATACAATTTACTAGACTATTCTGCAGCATCTCTGAAATTATCCAGATAACATTGGAAGAAATTCTGTTGTATGTTTTATTTTGTCATTAAAGACATGATTGAACCATCAACCATGTGATGGATATGGTTAGTTTGACTGAAATGGCAACAGTCGAGGAATGGGCCCATACAATTTTGTAGAGTCCTGTAGTCTTTGAAGACTGGTCACCTTGCTGAGTCTCTCATCCAAGTCTCTAATAAAGCACATTAATGAAATAAGTTGGTTTAGAATAGGTTAAGTATATAGTACCAAGATTGTGAAGACTAAATATTCAAATGATTTGGATATAAGTGATGCATGTAGAGCATAAAAATATGTACAAATATACTTACTCGCAACAGCATGCAGACTTATGCTTTGCATACTGGGCCATTTTCAACGTGGTATTTGGATTAGTTGTAAGATTCCTATCCACAATCAAATGCTTGGGCACTGTCTACTGTCTAAGGCTTCTAGTTCCTGCTACATGTACGCCACCTTATATTTCTGCACATTACCCATGGTACAACTCTAGTATCCAGTTTTTGCCATCAGCAGAATGCTGGACCAATACTGTTTTTCTCCTCAGGGTCAATAACTACTCTGGAGGTGGAGCTAATGCTCCCTTTGGTGGCTACAAGTCATCTGGCATAGGTCGTGATCTGTGAGTATTAGAAACTTGGCTTCCGTGAAAAGAGTACTTTGATAAAAGTACTTTTGTGTTTAGAACAGGTTTATTACTAATTAAAACCCTCCTATGCAAATTTCTATTCGGGAAAAAATTCTGCAATTATTTTAAAGCAGTCAAGTGACTGTTGGTATTAGTTAAGAGTCCCCTGTGTACATAAAGCAGAATTGACTGACTGTGACTTGTAATGTAAGTTGACATACCTGTAACAGCTTTCTCTACTTGTGACCTGTGACTGTTGTTAACAGTTCAGAGTTTAGAGCATCTCCCCGATGCAAAGTACATCTTGAAAAGTTTGCAATACCCGCTGCTACATCTGATTTGGACTGGTCAGCTGACCCCAGCAAGCTTGGTGGTCGAGTGGTTAAGATGTCTGCACTAGTAAGCAGGAGGTCATAGGTTTAGTAAGCTTGTGAATTTTTTTTGCAAGATCTCGGACAAGCACCGAGTATACAATGTTTATAAAAAATATTTATATATATTTACATGTATATACATCGGGTAAGGGCAAAAACCTAGTATTGTCCAGAGGAAAAATGAGTATATATCTGGGTGCGGTATTGAAATTAGAAGTCTTGATTTAAATTTTCACTTCTGGAGTAACAAGTTGAAAGCATGCGTTTCAACTAAAGAATGTACATTATGAGAGGTCATACGTGTACAAGTACTTATTCCTTGCAGTAAATGGCTATTTGGGCTTCACAGCCCTTTGCATCTTTTTAAAGAAATATTTTTTCATTTTCACAGTGGCGAGGATGCACTGCAAGAATACTATCAAGTCAAAACTGTAAGTAGAGTTTAGAAAGTATCTTTTCTGCTGATGTATGTTAAGTTAGAAGTTACAGTCGATCAACTGGCAAAGAAAAAATTAACTGATGTAGGTCTAGCCATGACTTCTTATTTGTTTAATTATTAACATGTCAAAAAATACATAATTTTCAAAAACGTACCCATTAGTTTACATGCTGTAAAAATGGAAATAACATCAAGGTAAAATATTATCCTTCAATATTCAAAACTGTACTTCAATGCAAAAACAATCTTGGGTAACTACAGTTGAGTCTGGTACTGATGAAAAAGCCAAGGAAAGGGTAAAATCCCCAAACGGCTTTGCTTTCTGGTGGTCACTTTTGTGCAATTTTTAAAAAACATCTCAAACATTTTCATCCATGAAAATGTTAGTGAAACCCAAAGGGTGACTGAGATGCTTCTATAAACACAGTGGTGACAGTAATTACATATATGTTTCTTGGTGCAGGTTGTTGTGAAGGTCCCACAAAAGAATTCTTAGATCATCACATCTTCAACTCCAGTGGTTCAATGATGTGCTTGAGATATCAGTCCAACTATTCATACATGTACATGTATTTGCCGGGCGGGCTGGCTGGCTTTGCCAGCTTATATCAGCTGTTGTGTGAAGGCCATTCATATTTCGTGGATGCTTAGCTAATAACTGTTTTGGCTTCCAAAATGTTTGGTTGTAATAGATTTTACTAATTTATCAACTCTTCTTGAAAAATCTGGTATAAAAACAAATAGATTCTTAAAAAGTAGCAAAGTTTGTACTCCTGTGTGGGACATCAACTCAGCATTGTTATGACAAATATAGGAATGAGTTGTCTTCATTCAGTGTCAAAAAACTGAAACAATTATCAACTACTTATGGCTCTATGTAGAGACTGATTTTCTTTAGAGGCAATAAAATTTGATGTTTCTACTTTTTATAGTTTCTTGAATAATTTGTGTCAGGGACTTTGCATGCACATGCCTTAATTCACCTGTGCGGTTCAGTGCAGGTCAAACCTTTTACACTTTACTCATGAATGAGAACATAAAGCTGTAAAAGACTAACATTTCAAATTGCAGAAGAAGGGATTTTTTAACAATGAAAATAATTTATTTTTGTAAATTTTGCTACAAATTTCTATAAAATTTCTGTTTATTGATACTGAGTATTAAACATGAATAATGTTCTGCTCTTCAATATTTTCCTATATTGTTGATGATATTCCCACAAGTTTCATGTGCCACACATTTGTGTGTTAGGTTAATAGAGAACTCATTTGTGTACTTTCTTTCCTCCAACTTTGATTTTTACCTCAAGGCCTGAATTATATGGGAGCAGGTGATGGATCTCTGTCAGTTGATTTAGTATGATTCAAAATTACTAACTCTTTATGAGTGAAGGAAAGTGTTTTCCAAACTTACTGTAACCACATAAAAATAATGGCATCTGAAGTTTTATTGGTACAATTTTGCTTCAAATCTGTACGTGTACAATAATTTTCTGGTTTTTCATTAGCTAGGTAATAATGTTCAAGCCGAACAAGCAAATTTCATTTTATTTCAATGTCGCAAAATTTCCCTTTGATTTTAGGTTTTTAACTCATGATTTCAACCTTTATACATTCATGTTTGCACGACCTGTGTTTTCTCTTACATGTGTTATTGATGTATCTGTTATTTGTCACATGGGACTCTGAGCAAATTATTTTTTGAGAATTGTTTTGGAGGAAAATTTGAGCCATTGAATAGTTTTAGATCACTGGCATTGTGATTAACTTATAAAATGAAAGTTTTTATTTGGAATAAGTTTTAAAATGATGTATCATCGGAAGCTCTTAATCTGCCATAATGACAGCATTGTATTGGTCAAATGAAAACTGTCCACTTAGTGACAGTATTTAATATTAGTAATTTTCTCTTGACAGTAGTTCGGATTAAAGTTTTCCCAATATTTTGATGGAGGTTATTGCCAGCTCTGGTTGGACCAGATCATGAAAAAGACCTCTGATCAGCAACAATATGCAAAACTAGTGCATACTGCAAGTCACGATCGTTGTCGGAAGTGTTTAAACTCATTCGGGTAAACGTACATAGGCAAATCCTATCGGCAGTATGTACATAGGATTTGTATGGTATCTGTGCCCAACAAGATGGCGATAAGTCGTTGATCCAAAGTCCTTGTGATTCTTTCGACCTTTAACCAGCAGTATTAGGCTAATAATCTGCTTTTGTGAAATATTATGCATGTGATAAATAAATATTGCTTTTATAATGGAAACATGGTTTGTAGCTAAGTGTCTCGCTTGAACTTGTTAATGAACACAGCTTTGAATGTTCAAACAGTAGGTTTTAACATTACCAAATACATTATGAAGCATGTTTCGTGAATACGTCCAATCAAGCAGAGTCCAGAGAAGTAAAACCCACGAAAAAGAGCCAAGCAGTTATTATTCGTGAAAGTTTTAATTATTTGATTGGACAAATGCTAAGCTCGGGGACATTGAATATACCACAGTGTGTGCGGCTTGGTGTGTGCATGTGTGGGGGGACAAATTCAACATGATGTTGGGGGAGAAAAAATTTCAAAAGCTTTACTCGTGGTCCCGACATCCTTACTCTTATTTCATGGTTTTGTTTCGTAGGGTTTTGGTGCTGATATCTGATAAATAAATATACCGATTACTTTCTTACCTATGAAGTATGAAAAAAAATCTGGGGGAGGGAGTTGAATACGCCACTGCACAGACCCTGACAGTTTTGATACCAGCTGAAGATAAAGAGATTGATATCAGTATTGACCTCCTCGTGTTTATTCAAACGATAGAAAGGCTATGTATGTACATGTATGGGAATGTGGCTCTGAACACGCATCAGATATTAGACAGTTGAGCATTCGCTAAGTCGCTTGGTGATGACTTTACCGCTGGCGTTGTCAGGTATGTGAGAGTTTCGCTCCATTTAAATGATAATACTACTAATTCAGTGGGGGGGTCTCGATCCTTATTTTGCCGGTTTTAAACTTTTTGATAGAAAGCTTTGTTTCGATTTGTATATTATTGTCATTTCTAGATGTTCTTTGCGACAGAGATATTAATCTCATTGAGGTTATACTGTTACACCGATGTACATAAATGTATATAAATTAACACTATGCATAATGCTTGTCCTTGAGCTTGATTATTGGGTGGGACTCAAACCCATGACCTCCTGCTTACTAGTGCAGACATGCTACTACTGGTTTTTAGTTAGCAGTGATGATAAGTCACTCCGTCACGTATGCTAGCGTCAAGGAAACTTGTAGCACATTAAGCTATATGCATTCAAACTAAAGCTTAATGGCAAATCGATGGAATATAGGCCCTAGTCGTATTTTGTCCGCGAACTTCTTCCGAAATACATTGGCATGGCTCTAGCGTGCATGCAGAGGGATTTTTTTCAAGGAGCATAGCACCTATCAGCTTAACAATCAAACGATTTAACATTGGGAGGGGTCAATTATGAGGGGTTTTTTTAAATGAAATTTTAAAATGAAATTTGTCAGCTATCTCTTCATCTCCTTTGTGTTTTTTTAAAGTTCTTTTTTTGTGGCCGGGAAAGAGCTAGCATCCCTAGTGTCCCCTCTTTGCAACACCCATAGCCTCATATATAAGGACGGCGAGTAGCATAATTGGCCGAGTTTCCACTCTACAATTAAGTTAGAAGTGGCACACATATTTGCAACCATGCATGTCGCGCCCTCAGACGGTGTAAGTTTCGTTCATTTTCGATTTTGAATCGTACACCATGGGCGTCGGGGGTTGTCGTTCCAACTGGGCCTGACCCTAATAAAATGGCAAATACAGGCCCACATTAATTTGATTCATATTTGCTGTTTATTGACTCTAATTTTAAAAAAAAGTTTTAATGCTTTTTGTATTATTAATTATTTCTGGTAGTGACACCTTCCTTAAAAGCGTCCTAGGCACTGTAGCTCGCAAGTCTGAAGAAACCTGTAGATAGGAGACAATGAGAAGTAGTTACATTTCTGGAGTTGGGGGGAACCCAAGAAGAATATTCTGGGTAAAGCCCACGGAATCAGGTATATAGGGACTGAAAACCCAATCCACATGTGAATCGAGCAGGGATTCAAACCCAGACCACAGAGGTGGAAGGCGAGGTAGCTACTAAGCCAACCTGACTCCCGATTACAGTGATGATCCTTATCACCACTCGGTGTTCATTTGTGCAGTGGTGCACCTTAAAAGTCGGGAACAGAAAACTTAAAACAGTTTTTATTTACACCTTGATGAAAGCTTTTTGATTAACTCTTCCGTTAATTGCATTGTTGTATACATCATAAATAGAAGTAAGTTGAAAAAATAAATAAATTTTGCAAAAGCCTTTGCTTAAAACTGTTAAAATAGTCAGAAATTGCCTCACTGACAACAGAGAATCTAGAACCCCCCCCCAAAAAAACAAGCCCCAGACCCCACGCAGCTAGCTTGGTTCTTCACTCGCATAAGTTCTGATTATGTCCCGTCCACAGTGACTTTGGAAAGTGATTGTGGCCCATGACACGGAGCAAATACATGCAGGCCTACATGTCCGTGTATATGTTCGTACATTGAAGAAAACAAATCGAAGAAATTTAGAGATGTAAGAGACGGCCCCAGCACTTACGGTGAAAGGGAGATTAATAGGGGGGACGGCAAACAGGCTACCGTGTGCTATCACGCGGTGCACCGTTCCCGCCCATAAGAGTCCCGCAGTAAAACCACGGACAAACAGAACAATCTATAAGCACGCATTGCATCTTTGACCTTATGCAGATAGAGAGAAAACAGGTAGGCCTAATGCTTTCTTTAAGAAATATAAACTGCCAAAATCCCTTAATTAAAGTGTTAATGGTTTTGTACTCCCGACCTCTTTTCAAATTAACGAAACACGTCAGTCAGTCGACTGTATACACACACAACACTAAACGGATAATTTTCTTGCTTTTTTGTACAATTTACCCAAAATATACATTTTTCTATACTTAATAGTCGGCTGTCAGTTTTGTTTCCACAAATACCAGAAAACCCGACAAGGTAGATACAATGTTTGGTCTATGAGCGTGGTCAGCGCTCACGCTGGATATGACAACATTGACTGGGGGAGTTGGGATGGGGTCTGGAGAGCGCATGGCCCGTGCCAAGTGTCCCAACAATTTTGTCCAGGATTGTAGATATGATTTCTGTAACGTTCCAAATTCCTTCACTGTAGAAGTACGTAACGTTTTGAACCTCTGCTGAACCTAAAAGAGGAAGTCGAACCAGAGGAATTATGAAAAGAAGCTGGAGACATACTGACAGCAGCCGAAAAACGTATTTCAAAGCGACACAAACGCAATCGTACAGAATGGATATCACCTCATGCAATTATTCTTACCATTGCACCAATGCAAAACATTCATCATTTGTTTTCAACAACAGCTGAATAAATTCTTGTCATCTGATTTTCTGATTAATTAACTGGTTCAAACTAGAAGTTGTCAAGTTGTAAATCTGTGAATCAAGCAAGCGATTTTGACGGTACAGATACGCTACGCTTGGCGTAAGTGTTGACGTGCGTAATGGAAAGGCACCTTGAAACGCACGCTTGAGACCGGCCAAGCACATATTATTCCCTTAAACATACTTTTCTTCGGGCATGTAACATTCCATTCATTTTTCAGTATTTTGGTTTCATTTTTTCTCTCCTTCCGTTAACCGAGTATCATCAGAAGTTGCTTACCTATCACATTTATTCGTGTGAATCTTGTTTTAGGTTGTTATCAGCATACCTCTCAGAAGACTCCTAAGATGCAAGAACCTTTGTGACTTTAGTCTTCCTGTGTTCTTGCAGATGTACAAGCAACTCTCAAGAATGGTCAATGGTGTCAAATGGTGCAAATCTGTGAATCCTTTTATGACGTCTGTATTAACAAAAAATTTCGGAACCTTTTTTTTTGACAAAAAAACTAGAGCTTGTGTCGACAGTCCCCACCAAAGATTCAGAAGTCTTCGTGTCATCTAACAGCTCGCTCTCTATTGTCTAGTATGTACATATACTTTTAACGTGTCACGTGATGTCATTAAAATTTGTTGACTCAGTGAAGCACTTCAGGGGTGCAAATAGGACCCTTCGCTTATTTGAAGTTTCAAAATATTAATTTTTCTTTGTTTATGTTGTAAAGTGAGTGAATATTAATAAAAAATAAGTTGTGGGTCCATTTTTAGTGTTCGTTTCCCATTTTTCTTCCTAGAAGAGAGCTAAATAACTTGGGTTGACACTGGTAAAGGTAATCATGCAGTGCTTGGATGGGATATGCGCCTGATTAACGTAGAACTGCTCAGACAATAAACCCAAGGGTGTAGGAGGGGTGTGGATGGGGATGGGGGTGTTCACTAACTCGTGGTGGTGGTTGCAGGGCGTACAAAGAATATAGAAGTAAATGTTGGAATGGAATTGGGTCTACCAGCCCAAGGAAGGTGTTTTGGAGGACATTTAACCTATTTGTCGTCTCTTAAAAAATTATTTGTTCATTATTATGAGTACAGATTTATTTTGGAGGTGGATGTGAATGGTTGAGTCATGGGGTGTACAGAAGAGGGGACAGACCACTGGAGGATATGGGGTGCCATATTTAGTGTTGAACTAGTGAAGACTGTCAAAACTGACAAGAAATAAGAAAAGGACACATTAATGGACTGTACTTCTAATTTATTATGCCAGGATGCTAAATAGTGACAGACCAAGGAACCTGATGTTATAAAAAGTAAAAATACTGTTCTTTAATAGAATTCATTTCCCCTTTACTGATTTAGGAAAGTTATTCAAATGAACTGAAATGACTACTGGGAGATTTGAAATTGAAAGCTGTTTAAATTACTTTAAAGATTCAAAGAACATGTGCTGTTACAATGCTGTAACGATGCCAAAGACAAGCCTGAGGTCTCGCCCTTTCAATAAATGTATCTTGTGTGGCACGTCTTGGTCACCGTAGATTTCAAAGGCCGCCAAGCGCCAGGCAGAGGATCAGGAATGTTGACTCACTATGACTGAGGTCGAACCCACTAAAAGCTGCCTACTCCTGGGCACAAAAAGAAGTCACTTTTTTGTGTGGATTGCCTCGATAACAGACTTAGAGTTGTACAAATAATCACCTCTAAAAAATCAACCGCATTGTAGTTTTCTGGAAATCTTGTTTCGAAGCCTTTAAAGGTACGCAGAATATATCGTTAATATTATATCGACGTAGGCCAACAATTTGAGAAGTTGTAGCACTAGCGACGTACATGTACCCAGGGTTGCCGTTGGTTTTTGCACCCATGTGTGGGGGTGGGTGTGAGTTGTTTCTGCATTCAATTGGGGACCCTGAACAATAGAGGACAATAAGGTCCCTGATTGACAGAGGGTCCCCGATTTACAACTGTGTACAAAACATATGGCGGTCTTCTAAAAAAGTTTAAGTACAAACAAAAGAGGAACAATAGGGGGTCCCCAGTTGCAGGCAAATACACACTTGTATGTGTGGGCGGGGGATCTGGATGGGGGGGGGGAGCAAATCCCCAGTAGTATATTTTGTCTTTGTAACTACACATCTGCTGGGAGGGCAAGGGGGGATGTGATGACAATGTCTTACGGTGGCCAATGTTTCCCCAAAGCTACTCCCCTTGGTTACAACGTTGGGAAATTGAGCTGGCATTTTTTAGTAAAACCATTGAGGAATCCCTGCTAAACTAATGACTGTTCCTAATTTAACCCTCTAGGGTGTTATGAAATCATATTGAAATTGGAGGATTTGGGATTGTTAGGGCTGTAGAGGTGGACTTACATGTACACTATAGTTTTGCTATTTATGTACAATACATGCCATTTTTATAAATTGTAACATTTTATAAATTATATCAGATGTCACAACAAGTTACATCGTCAATGACCTAAGTGGTGTCCCAGTTTTTAATATTTCCAGTAATATAATTGTGGATAAGTTGACATGATTACAAATTTAATATTGGTGATTTCAATATTGAGATAACCGCAAATAATTGAGTAATATTGACATCTATGGACCCTGTATGTGGTGGAGTAGGGTTGGGATTTGGTTGGTTAAGAACAATACAGAAATTGCATCGAAAGTGGTTTGTATCTGTTTGAATTCTGTATCACAAGTCCCATTTAACATTCACCTAGTACCCTTTTCTTCACTCATATAGCCAATTTATTGCATCATGTTGGTGAGATATTTAGCGTCCCTGGCCTTGAACACCAACACCCTCCAGGCTTCATGATGACCATGAGATGGATTTGTGGCCTGAGAAGGGTGGGAAGGAGGTTGAAATACTGGATTAATAAGTAATATTCCAAATGGCTTGTTTTATCTCATAGGGGCTAACTATTACAACTGTACACAGGGAACATTGCATCATCCAGATGGCACCACCTGAAGTCAAGTACACTCAGGTACTTTCATTCCGTTCTTACAATGTACTTTCCATTGATAGATCCATTCTCTCAGTGTTTTTCTAGTTCATATCTTTGTAACTTTTTCAAATGTTATTTTCAGCTGTTCATCAACAATGAGTTTGTAAACTCAGTGAATGCCAAAACCTTTCCCACAATCAACCCGTCAACAGGGGAGAAAATATGCGACATACAAGAAGGAGACAAGGCAAGTCAGTGACTAACAATAAGGGCGACATAGAATCAAATTTACTTGGCTGGAATGGTTGAGCATTGTGAGGCCAATACCTGAGACTGGATTTAGAATATAGCGGTTAAATTTCAAGGCAGTACTCACCACAGAGAAAGAAACCGGGCTCTGTGTCTGATGATGAAAGGGTTTGGAGCCTTTATACCTCTCATTTGGGGGCGGTACACTGTGTCAGCATGTGTAGCCAACTTATGAGGACACAATCCTGGACAGTGATGTACTACATACAGATTTGATAAGGTACTGTAAGATTTTTAGATATGAGCTAGTTTTAGGGATGACTAAAATTTACTGCTATAGTCGACCATTTGGAACCAGGCCTTGGGGCATGGTCCACTACTGATTAGCAATACAGAGGGAACAAGTCACATGAAAAGAAGTGTGGGAGATGTCATTGACCATGAATGCCACAGAGTTGTAGCAAAGGTGGTTGATGAGATTCTACAAAATTCAAGTAGTTGGCCATGTGAGTGCGACTGTAGTTTGTGTGTGTATTGTTAAAATGCAGTTGACCAGAGATCGAGCTGTAGATCACATCTGAACTTATCATGCAGTAGACCTCTCCTTATTTTAACCTTTGACCCTGTCTTTTCCTGCCCAGACTGATGTGGATGCTGCAGTAAAGGCTGCCAAAGTAGCCTTCAAACTTGGCTCACCATGGCGATCAATGGATGCCTCCAAAAGAGCATTGTACCTTTTGAAGCTTGCTGATTTGTTGGTTAGGGATAAGGAGTATATTGCTGTAAGTAGGCCTGTAGAGACATCCTCAGATTTTGATGTATAGCCTAGCTAGACCATAAAAGGCCTCTTTTGTTCAGGCTATTGTACAAAGGTATGATATATATATTTAGAAAGATGGACACTTTAAATTTGATGTTATCAGAATCAAATGTGGTTTATGATGAAAGTCCACCTTGGGTGAAAACTCCAGTGGCCTGCTGACAAACAGGCTACTGCAAGCACCAGTCTGAGCAAACTAAGTCAAATTTATCAGTGCCAAGTAGTTAACTATCAATCAATTTTGCATGGTACCCACAACATACGTGTATGGTCTGAGGACTTTACTGGGGAAAATGACCAGTGATTGGGAAATGATAATTGGTGATTGAACTTGGCCCCAGCATGAGCAAATAATAAATGGCGTTAGTGACACCTCCGTGTGCTGCATCTCTTTAGGAGACTTCTAAGAACAAACCCTACAGTTATCTATATCTATATATCATACAGTAGGCCTGTATATAGAGATGATGGTTAATGTCTTTATGGAAGAAACACATTTCAGTAACAGTGATATTCAAGACATAAGCTAAGCGTTGGTTGGGACGCAGTTTTGTTAAAAATTTGTACAAATTTTATAAACCTATTACAGATTCTTCTGCTTTTCTGTCATGCATGTATTTCTAGTCCCTGGAGACATTGGATAATGGCTTGATTATCAGGGGTAGCCGAAGTAATGTTGACCGTGCTGTCGGATTACTGCACTACTATGCTGGATGGGCTGACAAAATCAATGGAAAGACTATTCCTATTGGTAACATTTTTGTTATTGGTAAAAATATCGAAATATCAAAACAAAAGACTATTACAAGTATTTTGGAGGTATTTAGAGTTACACATAAAACCTCTGAGAGTGTATTTACTATACTACTCACCTAGAATTGGTGCAGTTATGGTACAGTGCCTAAATGTGTCCACTTGAAGGTACATTAACTGATTTTACACATGTGCACATAACTTTAATAATGTACAAAAATGAATTATCAAGTAAACATGGGGATGGAAGAAATGAATCAAAAAGTATTCTGTTCATTTGCAAAATGGCACCTTGCTGGTATGGGGTCATGTGATATGTGCACACCCTTGTTTCTCATAACAACTCTATAAAGATAGTACGGACTCGTGTGTTGAGTCTGCATATTCTGAATTCATATTTGTTGCTTTTTGGTGTTGCTTTTTTGCTCAGATGGCAACTTCTTTTGCTATACTCGATATGAGCCCAAAGGTGTGGTTGCTGCCATTACACCTTGGAATGCTCCAATTGTAGTCGCAGTTCGGAAGATGGCTACTGCCTTGGCTTGTGGGAACACATTTGTTCACAAACCTGCTGAGCAGACACCTCTAACAGCACTCTATATGGCATCTCTTATCAAGGAGGTCAGTAGTAATTCATTTCTTTATATGAATTCAAAACTTGATCATGGTTTTCAATTGCAACTTGCCTGATTTGCTCATATCAAATATGCCCACAGTGAAGTACAGTTATTTCCTTTTCAAAAGGAAAAATTTGGAGGGTAACCTATTTTCATCCAAGTAGAATCTTTCTCAACGGCCAATTGAACATGTTAACCCTGGTTCTTTTTAGGCTGGTTTCCCACCTGGAGTAGTCAATGTAGTGCCTGGGTACGGACCCACAGCTGGTGCTGCACTTTCAGAGCACATGGATGTTGATGTTGTCACTTTTACTGGATCAGTTGAGGTAAAGTTGTGCTGATCTGATGAGTGAAGAACCAGCTTGGTATAGGGAGACAACTTTTCTCTGTCTCTTATACTGGTCAAATTTACCACAAACCCAGGCCTGCATTGCGTTTGTATGGGTTCCTGAGGATTTGGACAATTTGCCTGAAAAGAAAGAATTGTTGTGACCAGTGCTACATCATAGACCAGGAAATCACAGATTTGTGTGCACAAAATGTCAGTTGTTATAATGACTGACATTGAATTGCTACAGCAGTTTAATAGTAGACTGTCAACTCAAGGATATAAATACTAACTTGGTTTTTGTATTTGATCAACCAGTATGGTTTCATCTTCAGTGACAGAATAGAGGTACAATGGGCCCATACCTGAAAGCTACAGTACATGCCAATTCAGTGCACGTAGTACCGGCAATGCCATGTAATGTCCTACTGCACCTGCTTTCATTGGAATATCTACAAATCCATGGAGTTGCAGATATTCTGATGAAAACAGGTGCATACATGCCTTGTGTCTGCCTCTCAAAATGTCATTGCCGGACCACATTGAAGGCCACGTTGGTGTAGTATAGGTCACAGTGGTGTAAGTAGGTCACCGTGGTGTGAGGCACAATGAGAAAGTGTCCTCATCATTCATACTGTGAGCCCAGTAAATCAATTCAGTTGTCTTCTGACAATCCAATTTCTTGAGTTGATTTGGTTTTCTGTGACAGGTTGGTAAATTGATCCAGCAAGCTTCTGGTAGGAGCAACCTGAAGCATGTTTGTTTGGAGCTTGGTGGGAAGAGTCCAAATGTTGTCTTCGCTGATGCTGACTGTGAGTTCATTCAAGGGTTTATAATTCACATGCCAAAGCTGTTTGTCTGAGGTTTTTAAAGAAATGATTATAATGACTCTCAGACCATTTAAATCTTTAAAATACATTAGCAAATCTGATGATGTAATGTTTAAATAGAGGACCAAAGGTACTCACAAGTCATCTATTAAATAACTGCTTTGGGAAGGATGAGAAATGAAATCTTCAAAAGCTGTCCTTTCATTGTAATAAAAATAAAATTGCCTCTTTTGGATCTGTTATTGGTTACAGGTACAGAAGAAAACTCTATGTAATTATTTGATAATTCTGAAACTATTTTTTGACAGTGGACTATGCAGTAGAAACCAGTCATCAAGCCCTGTTTGCACATTCCGGTCAGATCTGTGTTGCTGGGTCTAGAACCTTTGTCCAGGAAGATATCTATGATGAATTTGTTAAGAAGAGCGTAGAGCGAGCTAAGAAGAGGGTTGTAGGAGATCCCTACAGTGATAAAACTGAGTCTGGTCCTGTTGTAAGTGATCCTTATCTTAACAATTTCATGACTGAAAACAACTAGTCTGACCTCAAAGGTATGCAAAACAAACGTAGCCAGGAGCCTAGGAAAACATAAAAAAGAGCAGATGATAAAGAACTTTTCAGAGATATAGGATGAGGATTTTTGTAGAATGATTACTAACCTGTCCAAATTTTGTCATTGGTGGGAAACTCACCTGGGACCCCCTGTCTACAGATTAAGAGGTAGGGGTAAGGAACATTTCATTGCACATACATGTACATTGTGTTTGTCTGGAGACTCAAACTGTGGAAGGTTTTCAGCATCATGCTCTATTCCTGCTTAGCATTCCTACATTGTATGAGGTCATCAAGGAGTCATGATTTGGAGTATGGACACATTTCTATTGACATTTTGTGTAGAAGGAATCCGGGTTGTACTTCGTATATGTAGTTTTTCAGGCATATTCCATCGTTTGTACAGTACACATACATATTTAGATGACCCCATAAACACTGCATCACTGTCTTTGGAATAAAGTTCTCAACCATAACCTCACATGTGCAGGTACTTTAAATGAGCTGAAATTGAACAATGGATTTTGGCTTGACTTGAGTTTGCTGGATATGACCAGGAGAACACTGAATCAGGCTTCATGTCCCCATTTAATTACCAAGATGTGTCCAAAGTCTTTGACTATTGCCAAAATTAATACCTGTGCCTCCGAAAGCTGTCAGCCGAAAGCTGCTTTAGCTTAGGAATTTTTCACAAAGCATGTTGATGTTGTGAAGTGCTCACTTTGTATGGTCCTGTATGTGATGTTAGTGATAAACCGAGATTGAGAGTGACTTTATCTCCTTGCTTTGCAAATGGCAGATTGATGAAGATCAGGTTACAAGGATTCTGAAGTTGATTAAAAGTGGTAAAGAACAAGGAGCTAAGCTACATTGTGGAGGAAGTCGCTCAGACTGTAAGGGCAACTTTATTGAATCTACTGTGTTCTCTGATGTGACTGATGACATGATGATTGCTAGAGAAGAGGTAGGGCTTACGTGAATGGAATCAGGATTCAAGTCCAAGTATTTTCCCTTAACCAGGGAACTTGTCATCTTTAACTGTTTTTATTTCAATTCTGTAGATCTTTGGTCCAGTACAGCAGATACTTAAATTTAAGACAATGGAAGAAGTAATTGATCGAGCGAATAACACAACTTATGGCCTTGCTGCAGCAGTTATCACAAAGGACATTGATAAAGCGCTGACTTTGGCTAACAGTGTGCGAGCTGGAGTTGTGTGGTAAGTCAGGAAAAACCTTCATTTACAAACTCAGTACATGTACAATTAATACAATATTGTTCGAATAAAACACAGGCGTATTTCAAAGCAATTCAGAGGGGTGAAACCTACATGAAGTAGGTTGTGGTGAACCCACATGGGACAGGTTGTGGTGTATTGCAATTACATATGATTTTAGAAATCAACATAAATACATGTATTAGGTTGGTTTATTAGTGTGTTTTGTTTGACAAGAACATTTATTTGCAATTAACATTACGATAAACAGAAGTATTGTTTTGTTGATATGTATTTGTAGGGTGAATACATACAGTGTTCTAGATCCCAGAGCTCCATTTGGTGGTTACAAAATGTCTGGCATGGGCAGAGAAGGGTAAGTCAAAATAGTTAATGTTTAAATTCATAAATGAAGTAAATATTATTTGTCGTCGTATGGACGTATGGGTTCTCTTGACATCTGTTTGGCTTTCAACTGAATTTGCCCTGGGTCTTGTACTGCCTTTAATACACACACTTCATCAGTAACATTTCAATTTTGTCATTCATTTTATCTTCCGGTTTCTTTCCTCTTACAGGGGAGAAGAATCACTTCTAGAATTCAGTGAGATTAAAACTGTGAGTAACGTGTCATTCAATTCACTGAATCTGGGATATTCCCCGATTATAGATGAACTTTTTTCTTGAAGTTTGAAATGAAAAAGGCAAAATAGAAGTCTTCACAAAGTAATTTTCTTCATGAAAAAAACATGGAAATGAAAGTGGGATGTTGGGAAAAGAGGCAGATATGGTGCACATACTGTGGAGTAATTTGCAATAAATAGGAATAAATAACTGAAAGGGGCAGCTACTCTGCTTGCAGGGGGCCCGGCCTGGCATGCCCGTGCAAAATACCGATATCAATTATTTATCCACTACCCTCACCAACTATTTTCTAAATTGTACAATCAGCATACATTGAAAGAAAAAAGAAAAATACCACCAAGTTGAGCTGAGGGAGAGGGGCAGTAACTGACAAGCTGGGTAGGAGTGATTGGAGAAATAATCACCAGAGGTTTTGAGGGTCCCACAGTGGGTAGGAGTGATTGGAGAAATAATCACCAGAGGTTTTGAGGGTCCCACAGTGGGTAGGAGTGATTGGAGAAATAATCACCAGAGGTTTTGAGGGTCCCACAGTGGGTAGGAGTGATTGGAGAAATAATCACCAGAGGTTTTGAGGGTCCCACAGTGGGTAGGAGTGATTGGAGAAATAATCACCAGAGGTTTTGAGGGTCCCACAGTGGGTAGGAGTGATTGGAGAAATAATCACCAGAGGTTTTGAGGGTCCCACAGTGATGTAGTGTCTATGGCAAACATTTGTGCCTGCCAAAAGGCACTCCTTCAAATACCCATTTCTTGTGTTCTATATCAACTTATAATACCCCAGGTTATGTAATACAAAACTTCTGCAAACTGCTTGCTGACTACAATGACCTAAAATATAAATCTCAAAATATGGAGGGCCTGACGTCTTGATCCTAGCAGAATCTTTCTCAAAGGCCTTTGCCTTTTGAGATATGCATGTAATAGTTAAAATCGGGATATTTCAGATTTTAAAAGATTCTTCCAAAATCCTAAAATAAAAAAATAGTTGATGAAAAATCCTGATAATCAGGAAAAATCCTGACAAAGCTCACCCTTGGGCTGAAAAAAGAAAGCAACTATTTTTAAAGGAAAGTTGCATTGCCTGAAGAAAGTATGTCTTGTGTTTTATGTGCCGTCACATGTCACATATGTGCCACATACATCTTTGTCAGTGAATGCAAACTGCAATATGAATTTACTGCACTTGTTGATTTTACTCGGTATATATCATTAGAAGTTGCTTACTTATTTTATTTGTGTGAAACTTGTTTTAGGTTGTTATCAAGATACCTCAGAAGAATTCCTAAGATGCAAGAACCTTTGGTGACTTCAGTCTTCCTTTCTTGAAGTTCCAAGAACTCATCTTACAAGGATGCTCATCGATGTCAAATAGTGGCGCAAATTTGAAAAACCTTTTACATGTATGCAGTTTGTGTCAACAAAAATTGAAAACCTTTGATTTGGCAATCATTCGAACCAACGTTTTAAACAGATTCCAAGCCAAACTTTAGCTCAAGTTAGCTCTGACCACTTGACCCGTATGCATCAACCACTAAAACTATACTGTGTTTAATGTTGAACAATACACAGCCCTAATCTTGGTCATATTTTGTGGGGTGGTTTTGATTTCCTCAAAAAGGCAGTTGAAATCAGGTTGAAAAGATCCAAGAACACAAATTGTTAGTGCAGTGACTTACAAATTACCGTATGACTTGGGGTCAAATCTAGTTCGTTCATGGCATGTAATTAGTGTTCACTACCTTCCTATTTAGGTTGGGGCTGTCTTAATCATCCTGGTGTTACTCGAAATCAAACACCAGCTCCATTTGACTGAAAACGAAATTTAAGTGTTTTTCCTTGAACATCAGTAGCGTGTATCAGTACATGTGCCAAGCTCAACTTTTACTTGTGAATCGGCTGTCAGCTGGGTCTCAAGAATTTTGAAGAAGCCCCAACCAACATTAACACTGTCAACCTGGTAGCTTGAGAATGGATTCTTTGCCACTGAGTTTCAAATGCCTTTTCAGAATGATGAAATCTATTTATTCAAAGTAATTTTGTAACAAAATATTAAATGTTGTAATTTTGTGGTGGTTTGGGAGTGTATTAAGTGTTAATGGCTAGCAAATCCAGCCCTCCTTAAACCAATTCTTTTAAAATTATATTATGATTACATTAAGTGTTTGATCTACATATGTGCAACTTCTAGCCACGTCTTCCTTAAGGCTATATATTTTTTTCTACCTAAAAGAAGTCAATGACTACGAAACAATCATTGTTTAGTATCCAGAATACATTTAAATGACACATTTTGAAATACCGTTACGGAAGTTGCAGTAAAGTGCAAATTTGATTTTGATATAAGTTGTGTAGTGGTACGTTCTAGAACACACTCCTTCATTTGCCTGTTTACAGTTGCTGGAAAAATACCTTCATCTTGAGCCTTTCAGCTCATAAAATAAATAGGGCACTTGAAATTAATTTTTTACACTCTTAAAAATAATGTACTTTAAATATGTACACGTATGACCAGTTCACATACATTTTGGAAAGAAATTTGTGTCTTGTTTTTAATTTGGACTTTAGGATCCAAGCAGAAGAAAATACTTCAAAATGGAGTCACTTTGAAGATTAAAGACAGTTTTTTTTTATAATGCAACAATTATTTTGCTGAATTCAACTCAATCTTCCCAGTCAATTATTCCTTATCAACAAAAAAGTAGTCCATTCCACAGTGGTCAGTAACTGTTCATTTAAAAAAAGCTATGTTCTGTGAAGGAGCTGTCCTTGGCTACAAATCCCCATCATTGATGACTGTATCTGAATGGATTCATCTGAAGCAGACTGTACACAGCTTACAAAGGGCTTGCATCCATGCACACTGCTTATCCCTGGATTATACTATACATGTACCTCCTGGTTCTTGATCCCATCATCATCAGATAGCACCAGACAATGTAGCACTCATCTCCTCCATTTCATCTGCAGGAATTTTCCTACAGGCAGCCACAGCCTGTGCTCGAAAACCAACCAATGCAAGGATTTAGGCAAACTCTGACAGGTTTAGTATTTATAGTGGACGGTATACGGGTATACAAAAGCTGAAATGATGCATGTTACATGTACATGCATCTGGCCTTAGGCCAGATTTTATTTATTTGGGGGGTTCTGAACAAAGCATGAATTTGGAAGGGTTGAAGGGCAGAAAAAATTCAAAGAATAAAAAACTAAAATGATAAACTGGTTCAGCACTTTTGGTATACATGTATTATGGACAACAAAATAATTTTAATTCTTTTTCCAGCTAACTCAAAACATTGCATCAGGAATTTTAAAAAAATGTCACAAATACTGACAGAAAAAAGTGTTATTTTTATTTCATTTTATTTTTGCCAAATAAAATAATAGTAAAAAGGGGAAATAAGCTAAAATAATAGATTTGACACTTGGATAGTGGAAGGTATGGTTTGTGGTAACATTACATAAACATTTTTGCTTTTTAAAATACTTTCGTGAGAAAATGTCTCTTGGTTTATCTTATGGTATGCTCTGGACATCTTTGGCAATGTGTCCAAATTATCAAAACATTTTCAGTAGCAGTTTATCTGAAGAATCCATACTTCCTTCTGGGATGAGAACACTGCTTGCTGTTGCAACAAACCATCCTTTTTTGTTCATCTTTTCTCACTGGAAGCAGCTGCCGATGTCAGGATCTTTGCCAAACACTCAGATTTATTCTGTACTGTTATACATTGTCTGTTACTTTTAGTTTATTTTCACCTTACCCATCATGTCTTGCACACGAAATAGCCTCGTGTATACCTAAGTGATATTTCATGCCAGAAGCTTCATGGTATTAGGTGACATCAGGCTTGAAATTTAGTCTTTTTGCGGACAATTCTCAGTTGACTGTCTTCCCAGTGAAGGTCCAATCAGCTTAAGTTTCATTTTCAGGAACAGTATGTTAATATTAGATTTTCCTAGATCACAGTTATACGTACCCTGTCAAATGTTTTCAGTTTCTCAGTAATCTTCTGTTTAGTAGATAGTAGATATTGCTTGCGTGGTAGTAGTGCTTGATGAAGACGTTTGTTTTCTTGCTCTATCTGCTCTAAAAGATGCTCTAATCTCTCTTTCTCTTTTAGTTTAGGTTGGACGAGATGGCTTCTGGAATCTTCCACTGGGTTCCCTGATGGTCTCCTAAGCAATGAACACATTGTTATCATTAGTATTATTAATTATTTCTGGTAATGACACCAAGGATTTCTCAACAGTGCCCAAGTCACTGTAGCTTGCAAGCCTAAAGAAATGTATAGAGAGGAGACAATGATTAGTTACAGGTTTAGAGGTGGGTAGGAAAATTCTAGAGAAATATTCTGGGTCAACCCCACAGAATCAGGTAGGGACTGAAAACCCAATTGACGTGTGGACCGAGCTGGGAATTGAACCGAGACCAAAGAGGTGGAAGGCAAGTAAAGGACCAATATGCCAACCTGACTCCCCAGAAATGTAACAGACCAACAAATAACTTCTAATAAGGATACAACTCTCTTCCAGGGCAGAAACTTCACAGAGGCATCAGAGGCAACTGCCTTGGTGCCCCTGGTCTTTGCCTCATTGCCCATTGAAATGTCCCTTTGGACCAGTTGATTTTCTAATACAAGCGCCCTTTGCAAATGGATAATTGCATTGCTCTTTCAAGAATGAAGTTCCTGCCCTGCTCTTCAAGCCCAGCGTTATTCCACAAAAGAATCCTTTTGAACTGTAGTCAATATTAATGCTTTTTCAGATGGAGGTTTATACTGGTGAATTTGTGGGGCTGTAACCTGCCTCAATACCTTGTGTATACCATAAAATCTGTGAAGGAAAACATTCCATTTGATGTCACATGTCATGTCTGCAAATCAAATAAAGAACTCAACTGTGACAGTGATTCAAAATGGAAAAAAGTGCAGGTTTCAATTACAGACTTTGTCTTTACCTAAAAAATAATAGCAGTCAATGAAAGATTAAAACATAATTTTTATTAGTGATACTTACATTTTTCCATTTGATATAAATCATGATTGAAATTAAGAACTTAAAGTGAGTGATTGAAATCAAACAATCCTGAGACTGTAGCTTTAATTTGATAGCATTCTTACCATGCTGGCTGTGTAAGCTGTGTAGGAGCATCCTGTATATATTGATCCAATTCATTGAACAGTTTAACCAAACCTTCCTCTTCAATCATTAACTCCAATTCTTTCTGTCAGAAAAAAGTTATAACAGCTGTAATTTGGGAAAAGGTTTCCAAGTTTATATTCACCAACAGTTTTGAACCAGCAACAAAATGTACTCACTGTACAAACTTTTTTGTATTGAAAAATTACTGATACAGATGTCTTTCAGGCTTACGAGTACAACTCTTGTTCAAGTACATGTACTGCATGAATAAGCGTAAGACACTTTTTATCCAGGTGTGGAAGAAACCCACAATATTGAGGACAAGTTTCAAGGGGAGAAATATAATTTCATAAAGTTTAGTGATTAAAAACAATTTTACTTTAAAATGATTTAAGTTTCATTCTGTCACATGCAAGGAAAAAAATTCATCTATGCATTGCCTTTTGTCACTGATGATGGTCTAAATTCATTCTAAACACCTTTCCCTAAAAACAAAATGAAACTCACCTGAACGTATGATTCCAGGTTTTCCAGGAATTGCTCTCTAATACTTCTTAAAGCTTCTGGACTTTTCTCATGAGCAAAAGAGTAGCTACGGGCAAAGACACTGTATCTAGAAACAAACAAAAGTATAAAAGATAATGAAAACAAAACACACTTATGATAACAAAATACTAGCTGTACGGAGTGGAGCTTTAGTATTCCTCTTTTTGATTTTGGCGGGATCGGTCATACTAACGCTCCACGACATTACATATAGTAAAGTGACAACGGTTCTCAAAAATTCCAAAGACTCACCAAAAATACCTCTTTCACCACCTACTGGCTTTCTTAAATGCCAAAGGAAAACTTTTAGGGCTTTAGTGATATTTCCGACTTCAAAATCTGACTGTTTTCGCTCGAAACATGCACGACACTTGAACTTTTCGCCGCCTCCTCCCATTCAAAAATGCATGCCTAGATTTTGCTGGTGCAATAACTCTATGGGTAAACACTCTAATGAAACTGCAGGAGAAGCCCATATGTAGTCGGGGCACAAGACATTTTGACCAGGAAACAGTCGTTGGTAGCACTCCCAACCATCACGATTAACAAGTCTTGTGCCCAGACCACGTATAGGCCACTCATGCATGTTTCTGGGAGGACCATGTTCGCCCATAGAGTTATTGCGGTGGCAAAATCTTGGCCTGTGTATTTGAATGGAGCAGGTGTCGAAAAGTTTAGGTGTCATGCGTGTCGATCGAAAACAGTCAGATTTTGAAGTCAGAAATATCACTAAACTTAAGCCCAAAAAGTTTTCCTTAGCCATTTGGAATGGAACAGCCGTCGAGCCGATGAGGAGTCAAGTGACGTATTGTTCAACGATCTTATTTTAAAGATTGCGACTGAGAGAGCGAGCCCGTTAGATTGAATGGATAAAGGCCAAAAGACTGGATACCTGAATAATGTGAGTGAAATCATTCAATAAATGGTTTTTAGACAACGGAAAGGTCAAGGATCATGTTCGTGTGCAAAAAAAATTGCACCCACGATAATAAGTGGGTGCGCCGAAAATGTTCAGTACGCCGACACGAAATTGCGTATACGGATGTGTGGCTAAGGATGGATCGGGCGTGAGAGTCCATGCCACAGAGGGGCATGGGGCTACACTCAGTAGAGCTAACAAAATACAAATAGCTGTACAAAATCCAGATTCCATAGGCTTGAACATACACACAGATGCGCATAGAGGGCTTCACTTAGCATAGTCCTCAAAAATAGAGTTGTACTTTACGAATAAAATGTCAACATGCGCTTGCGGTATGTGTCGGAAATAAATGCATAAACATTCCATACGTGTATAATGCAGCCGCTTTGTTTACCTCCCTGCCTCGAGACATTTTTTGAGAGTTTTCTGAAGTGCCTCCCTCAGGCGAATCATATGAGATCCTTCATCAGTCACTCCTTCCTCAACTTTAGAAAGTGTTAAGGTAGAGTCGCCAGCTTGTGGCTCATTCTTCAACGTTTCCGTTGCGCTGGTTACATTTGATTCAGTCGCCATCATGATTTCAAGAAACGCGCGAGCGAGATGTCTAAATAGACCACTTGAGGGCGTCTTCACGTGCAACAGCACCACAAGCGCGAGGTGCATTTCTAACATTAATTATGATGAACAGGGTTACCCCTGTAGTACACAGGGGTAACCAAACGAAGAGGTTCCCGGGCCCAAGGCGTCATACCCGGGCACCCATGAATGCAGTGGCTGATCGAGGAATCAAAAGATCAAAAGCAAGGAACAAAATAATTTTATGAACTGCGAACAGTTGCCAGCTAGTGACACGGTCTATAGTGCTCTCTAAAGTTGAACAGTATTCTACTTTCAATTAATATGAGTACAAAGTTACATAGGTGGGTCATAACTAAGACTATTTTATTGGCTGGTTGATTTCATTCGCACAGTAATGGTTATTGAAACAGAGATAAGTACATGAGGATCATTGGGAAAGAATGCCGAACCAAATACATGTAGTTCCCGTATCCTAAAGGGCTCTGTAGACCAACAAGTGGACGTAACTGAAAATCAATACAGACATGCATACGAGTTGTACTCTCTGACACTGCTCGCCAGGTGTGCATGCTTTACTACGGGTGAATGTTTCAACCCCTGGCCTTGTGCCTTTAACCCGCCACGAATCCCTGTTGTCATTTGTCAAAGCGCCCCCATAATCAACGCCTGACGGGGGGCATTGTCCCGTCACATAGGGAGCACCGTAGCCATGGTTACGGCAACTTATAGGGAACACGTTGAGCGCACACTGTGTAAAAGATCCGCGATGGGACGCACGCTGTGGGCAAATCCACAGTAGTCGCGCACAACTTCGTACGAGGACTGGTTTTCTACATAGAAACCGCTGTCAAACATTGAAATTTCTTTGTTAAAATGCCAGTCATAAAAGCAGCTAAATTTAGCAACGTTTTCTGCAATCAGAGGAGTATTTTGACACCTTAAGAAGGTGAGTCCATTAACATTATTCCTTCTGAAATTCTGCCTGAATTAAGAGACACAGGGGAACTACTCAATCGTTTTGCTAAGGCTCGTATCCTTTTTGGCTAGTCCTTGTGGACTGCATTGCTACTCGTACGTTCCTATATTATGTATGCTCGTACTATATACAAGTTGCCAAGGTAACGATTACTTTGCTGTTTTTTGTCGACAGAGATCTCAGCATTGTCAAAAAGTTCGCTGTTTTAATGCATGTACTACTAAAATAGTTTGAATTTGAAATAGAAATGAACAGAAGAGCGTCTTTGGAGCTGAATTCCAGTAGAGTAGTTTGTTGTCAAGTTAAATTGTATCACCATTACAGGGTTATCAACGCATGCATGAATTTGCACATGTGCATACTTCATGGTGCGCAGATAAAGCCCCATTGTCTGTATTAGCTTATAAGACCGAAACATCGACACCATGGCTTTATACTTGGAGGTTTATTTCTTGCTTTACACCGGTTGTTATTAATAGCTGGAAATCGTTAGCGACAAGTTCACGAGAGGAGAAAAGAGTTGTTCCGAAATGGGAATGCATTTACAGGATAACCATGGGGCAGTAAATAACGCGACCCATCTAATGCTATTTGTTGGGTGGGTAAGAAAAGCATTGATAAATATAAAGAAAAATTATGATATGAGCAAAGATATTAACAACGATTTCCTGTGGTGCCTTGAATCGATGGAAGGGAAATATTGCGACAATTATTTTTTGGATGAAATCTTTTCAGGGTAAAATCTTAGAGATACAAAGTCCTCATAAAGCGAATTTGTGTTTTTTCCCCATTTTCATTCTTTAACATAAAATGAAACAAAATAACGTGCAATTAAATGTGTTCTCCCAGTGGTGACGTGATCGCCCTTGTACGGGACTAGAATGTGCCCATGTCATAAGGAGATGATCATGTCCACATAACGGTCACAATACAACTTGTTTACTCTTGTAAGAGACTGTTGTTTGTCTAACAGATAAGTGCCATGTAACCGATGCGCTTTTCTGAAGGGTGTGTAAATGATAGAAATCCTGCGAGTAAACTATTGCATTCTGCAGTGTAGGGCCGCTTTGTTATCTGAGTACATGTATTAAAAAGGATAAATTGGAGGGAACACTTAAAAACATGGAAACAGCCATCGCAAAATACCTTACTCTACCGTGGCGGGAGGTGTGTAAAATATCCAATACTGGTACGCAAAAAGGTCTCTGTTTTGTTTTCATATGTAATAGAAATGTCAGGTGATAAAACGTCAGCATATGCAACAGGCTGTGAAGTCTTTACCTTATTCGATAATGATGGAAAGCATTGGCAAAAAATTAAATAATTAAAAGAAGACGAGCCTTTAACTGATAATCGTTTGTCGGTACATGTAGTTGATTTAGTCCCTTTTATCCTTTCACCGTTCGTATACAATTATTATAGAGTAAAAATTAAATTAATTAGTCTTTATTATACCACATGTCGTAAAGTTGGCATGATGCAGTGGCGTAGCTAGGATTTTACTAGGGGTCACCAGCGTCTCATGGGGAAGGAGGGGGGCACCAGCTTTCAGTGGTTTGGTTTTTGGGCAAGTTGTTGTTATCCTTGTTCAATATCCATCCATCCGAGGGCACCAGGAATATGTGGGGGGAACGTGCCCCCCGACCCCCCTAGGCTACGCCACTGGTATGATGCTGTTTTTATGGGTACTAGTTGCTATTTTCAAGAGGAAGAATAAACCCGTCAGGCTGTTTCATTCTCAATATCACGGTTCCATCGACACCGTTTATCATGCGCTAAATAATCCTTGCGTCTTGGACATTCTTGAACTCGATTTCTAAACAAAATGTAGGTAAGGGAAGAAATGCATTGCAGCCAATAATTACAAACAAAAAATGTTTGAAACAATCTGTTGCAAAAAGAGAACATTTACAGAAATGTCCAAACAACAGAAAATTATCAGCTGAAATTAACTGTCCATATTCAGTGTTAAAATTGATTTTGTTAACAAACTCGTTTGTGATTCCATTTTGTAGATTCAGACAACTCAGCTGAGCAAACAATCGGTTCAATATGTGTTAGCTTTTTTATGAACGTGAAGCCTAGTTTTTTAGCTTTGAACAGACTATTTCAAGCCCCAATATGTTTTGTTTCAAAATGGAAACACAGATGGGATACGTAAATTCACAGATCAATCTTTGCGCTTGAAAATTAGGACCAAAGATATGGGAAAAAACACCTTCGAACACAATACGTGTAAGCTGGTTTGCAGTATTGTAGGCTTTTATTTATTGCCTGCGAGATCTACACCCTATTTGTTGATATTCGGTTTTCCAACTCTTGAATTCATTTGCTGGCAGGTGACCGTCTAGGCATGATACCTTTCGTGACATTTGCCCTCTTACTGTAAATCGTGCCATTTTATGAGTGTCGCATGAACGAAAAATAAAAATGACGCACGGATCGAGTATACTGAAACCGATTCGTTGCTGTGTAGAAGTGAAGTGTTTGGTATAAGTGCTATTTACCGAATACGAAATGAACAATGAGCAGCAAAACTGTCGAAGCTTTTATTGCCTCCAAAGTTCAAGTTTGGGTTAACAATAAACACAAGTTGGTGAAGCTGACATCGTTACTTGTCATATTCATCACCAAGGAAACCAATACGTTAAGCAGACGTATCGTAAGAAAGAAAATATAATACAAACACAATATGCTGAATTTCTTAAATTTTCAGACAAGTGTACATAACTGTTTATCAAAACATCGCTAATTATTTTAATATAAACTTCCCCCAATTTCTGACAAGGTAACCACACAGGCCACGGACAGGATTCGATCTTCTTTTGACAGCTACTCTGGAATAAAGCCTTCGAGAAGCGTGTTTAGATCTTGAAGCTCGTTATTTTCATTCATCAAGATGCCGTCAGAATCAGTCATTCTCCCAGCCATCAATTCCATCCCAGCTCAGCTCAAAGGGAAAGACTTCCTGGCTGCTTCCCACTTCCGTATTGGTAATGATAAGCGTCTTTCGCGTAGCGCCTTAAGGCGCAGCACTTTCACGAAGGACTATGTCGCACATGAACATTACGGCAGAGAAGCTGCCTCAGATCCACCACCACCTGCTGATGTCATGCACCGTGATCCCTATGAAGGGAGTCAGACAACAACCGAGTCCAACGCAGCATTTACAGGTCGCACTTTACCTAAGGTGCCAATGTGTCTAAAGCTCAATAAGACTAACTTCAAGATGGATTCAGACAACAGAGTTGATTCTTTTCACACCACACATGCTAGTCATTACTACCCTAAGCCCTTAAGCATGAGCTTCCCCTTGGATAATGCTATGAAGAGCTACGTACCCCAAGGTGATAAAGACAAAGAGAAGATGCCACAGTCTGATTACAGAGATAACTTCTTGGGTCACGATACTAGAGTGGTGAAGGTAGAGAGAGCGCCATGTATGCATGACGGTAAGAAAGAACTTCAATCTCTTAAAATTTACAAACACAATGATCTTTAAAATAAATCGCTGCAGTTGAAATGGGAAGAAAAGTGCCAGGGATGCATGACAAACTTAACAAATACAAGTAATAGTGTACTGCACACGTCTTTCATGAATGAAATGCGGTTCATCAGATTAAATTGGGCCTAGAATGCTTTCTAGTTCATTACTCCGAACAGATCCATTTTATTAATGTCTGCCAGTTTTCTCTTATCTTGTTCAGGTGGCCAAAGTACAATTCGTGGAGAAGACAGAACCCATAAGCAATTTGCTACTTCAACAGGAGAGCAGTTCCTTGGTAGATACCTGCCGTATGTTCCCGTCAAACCAGATGTAAGAAAAAAATTGACTGATATCAATTTCTAATAATCTTACCAAAACGCCTGCTTTTTGCCACATTTTCATCATTGTAATTTTGCTTAACTCTGAAAGTGAATGAATTCACCTGAATTTAAACCATTAAACCTAAACAAGTGTGAGTGCAAATGAAATTAAGTTTAGAACATAATTATCTTTGAGCATGGATGAGCTAAATTGATAGGGATGACAGTCATTTCATTGGCCAGAAACCAGTTATAGTACATAGACATAACAATAAAAGATATAACGTGAAATCAGCATAATGAGGATGGAACCTCGACAGCTGAGTGAAACAGCATTGGATAGTCTGTATACAAACAGAAGATATAGACAAAACGTATAACATTTAGGTATAGGACACTATTGTGACTGGTTTTGTGACTAATCGAATCTGGTCTTGTGAATGAGCTTCTGTTAGTCCCCACTGGAACACTGATTGTTGGCAGAAACACAGTGATTTTAGTAGAAGTCTTTTTTATCAACAGCTCTTAGGCTCCAATATTCCAAAAGGTGACCAGGAGAAACTTGTTCATCAAGATACCACTCAGCTTCTGTCATACCCTAAGCCTGGCACAGCCAATTATCGCGTCTACAGACGTGACCAGGCTCTTACTAGGCTAGGTGACACTAACTACAAGGCTGGACATGCAAAGAAGTATGACAAGTTTGAGACTACAGCTGCGCAATCGTTCCAGTTGGATCAAATGCCAGGTTTGTTACTTTGATTTCTGTTGGTCCATGACGTGTATAAAAACTAATGAGTTATTGGTTACTCTGGAGAACTCAATCTTATGAGAAGATTCAGATCAAGCAGGACCTTGAATCGAAAGTACTTTCCCAAAACTCTGAGCTAAGCCATCTGAAATGAACAGCAGTAAACAGAGAAATTACTGCAAGTATCTTGCCGATGGTACAGGACACTGTCCAATCAGATGATGAACAAAAAAGATCAGGAATTCTGACAAGGACAGGAACACTTATGCAGCCAAAGGACAAACACTCATTTTAAAAATTCCAATTATTTGAAGGTAACATTTTAAACCATGATTTTTCCAAAGACTTCGTGACTCACTTCAAGATGGAAGTCCTTTAGATGTTTTGTTATTTTACAGCCTTGACAGAGAAAATCCCTTACGACAGTAATGCCAGCAGTTTCCCAGAAGGTGATCGGGACCCTCAAAGAGTAAAAGCCAGAGTGACTACCACCAATTACACATTCTACCACAAACAGGTTAGCCTTTGTGAAACCTTTCCAAACTTTTGACAAACACATCTGGGAAAATTTCATATGGAATCTCAACATATTTAGTACAACAACGTAGTGAACCCGAATTATAAATGATGATTTGCTAACTGCTATATTTCCTGAAGTCTAGAAGTGAAGACGGTCGCCTACCCAAAGGGAATGAAGAATAAGACCAAAGCATGCATGATGTTGTATGATTTGGCGACGACAGTAGATGGTTGATGAGGTCAATGACCGTAATTCGTAGAGGGGAGCGAGGATGGCTATTTCCTTTCTTCTCTTTTCGAACACACAACTGTAGTATGTACAACCTCTAAATGACTGAACACAGATTCATTTTCTTGATCACAGCCACCTGGGAGTTTCCGTAATGACATCATCAAAGGAGCCAACAAACTTACAGCCAGTCGGGTAGCATTTGGAGTACCCAGTCAATGCTCTGCATATTACTCCACGACTCAGACAGACGACTATAAAACATTCCATATACCGGTACAACGTGTTGCAGGACATGGGACGATCCAGAGTCAAGTGCCTCTGGATTACTATGGAAATGGTGAGAGTAAATGGCAAATTTTACTGGATTCCAACAACAAACGTATTTGTCAAAGTTATCTTTTTACGAAGTGCCTTTGGAAAAGTAAAAATACATCATTACATAAGCTCAGAGGAAATTTACATCTTGGGAACAAATGCTACTTTCAGTATAGTGCCTGGAATGAAATTGAAATTATCTTACACACCTAGGATATTTGTGTGACGTTTGTTTAAGACAATTTGCACTTCGTTGATTTTCAAACGGTAAAAAAGAACTTTTACAGTTCAGTCTGATGTGATTTCATTTTGTTTCTTGACTGACAGGTAAAGAGGTGAATACATCGACTACAAAAGATGACTTTCCATCTTGGCGAGATGTGCCATTACACGAAGTTAGCAAGGAGGCACTTGCTAAGGTAATAAAATGTCAATGTGCTCAAGGATTACTTAATTACATACAGATAGCTTTATGAAATCACTGAATATTATGTGCAGCCAAAGGCTACATTATGTGTAAAGTTAGTGGTTGATAAATATTGATAGACTTGCAATAAATGTATGTAACGGTATTAAGACAATCAGACTGAAACTATATCAATCTGTTATTCATCACTGATGAATAACCCTTTAGTTAGAGGTAACTTTGGCAAATCTAAGCTCAAATTTAGCACTAGATGTTTGCCTAAAGAGTAGGAACAGGCATAATTATGAAAAATTCAGCTCAAAAAAAGCATGGCACTTTTTTCAATAAAATTCTTAATGCAACTTCCATTAAAAATTTTGTCTCCAACTCAATAGAAATTTGTCATTTCATCCTAGTTGATTTCTATCAACCTTACATTGATTCAATGCAAGTTAAATTTGTTGCCGCTATCTTTCTTGCAGTTGCGTCGATCAAACATCACTCCGCCTCTTCATGCCGATCGTGAGTTTAATACTACTCACTTGACTTCCTACACAGCAAAGAGGGTTGATCGATACCAGTACGACAGTGGAAAATTACAAAGAAGTTCAGTGCCTCTTGGAACTATGACAATATGAGGAGCCAAAAGTTAACATCTACACAAATATATTTTAGGAAATAACTGTGAACATAATTATTTTGTGTGCATGTCATATTTAAACATGGTTTGCAAAGCATGTAATAAGCTCCCAGTTCTTTTAACCTTGTATAGTCGTTATTTTACAGTAGAATATGGATCACGAACAAATCTTTATTCCTTTTTGTGACTTAGGTGGGCAAAATTTGATTCCTTTTCACAACTGAAGTGTTTGTAACATTTCCTTTTACTTTTTTTGCATGATTTTGATAAAGCAGACAGGGATTAGAAAAAGCGTATTACTTTGAATCCTACAGAAATTTGAAATATCTTTGACAGTCCTAAAGCTGCATGCTTGGGTCCTGATTAAGAGAGTTTAGAATTATTTCTTTTCTTTTTCATCAAAAGTCGAGCATGTCCGAGACATAGGTCAATGCTTTATTTCAAGTCCATGTGCACACGTAATTCGTACAAAGACAGAACATTTCCAGCTGCATAAAAAGTGCGCTACAGGGCTTGCGGTTCTGAACTATTAAAGCTTGATCTAAAGTTTGTTTTGTTCAACATTATATCCATTTCTGATGAACACCAGCATCATGAACTGTAGAAATATTTCAATTATGCTATTTCAACTATTTGCTAAAGCTTACTGCTTTGACAAATGCTCATTTATTGACCTGTCCACCTGCAGGCCTCTGGCATTTTCTAATTCAACTCTGTATGAAACAGAAATGCATAAAACTGCCTGCAATCAATTAGAATTTCACTAAATCTCAAGCAATGTAAGAAATACATGTACATGTATTCATCTTTCTTGAGTGTGTTTTAATTGGCATATAAACAGCATATTTTAACATTTTACCAGGATTAAAGTGAAAAGGCAGAAAACAAATCAGTAAATTTTGAATGACTCAACATGTATAAGGTCAGTGTTAGGGGACTTAACACCATGCAAAATTACAAGAGGAAACCTGTGACAGTACATACATACATCTGAGAGGAATTACTCCAATGATTCCAGTAAATCATATAACTCTTTTGCATAACCATCATAAACACTGAATTTCTTGTGCATGTATGATACATGGCAGACTGCAGAGTAACACAAAAACAGGCCTAAATCTCTTTGTTTCGATTCAAAACCGGATTGATAGTTTTATTTACAACTTATGTCTCCTCTGTGGTCTGGTGCGTGACACTGTCTCATGAAACACACACATGGAAAAAATTAATCTTACTGGAACCACTAAGCAGTGAAAGAACATTTTTAAACATGCAATCAAATCCCAACATGTTAAATGGTAATCAAGGCAATCACTCATACTCACAAACATCCTAATCTATCGTAGTAAATACATTATCATCATGCTGGAGATGAAAACGTGGTTGGAAGATGTGGGAATTTCTGGGAAATGCACGACAATAAGTCATTAACCTTTCAACTAGGTTAATCAATTTTCTGATGTCCTAATTCCTTCTGGATTTCTGCTCAGAACCATCCCAAATCAATTCAAATACTGCATGGCCAACACAGCAAACATGAATGGAGCAAGGGGTAAGGGTTGATGGTAATTTGCAACCTTTCATAAAAAAAAGTTTTCAGGTGTATGACAAAAGTCCTGCAAGGCTAATTGAAAAACCTTTTCTGCATAAATTAGCAACAGTTGTATGCTACAAAGAACCCACTGCATAAGTTTTTATCACAACTAGTTCAACTGTTTTCACTATGGTCACCCTCCTAGCTTTAAATTGAACTCACTGTAAACAAAGCAATTGGTGCTGTCTAACCATAGTAACAACAACCTCATACATAGGTAGAGAATCCAAAGGACTCCTTTTCTCTGACTTTCCTGGGATGGAGGTAGTAAAGATCAAGTAACATGGGATCAATCCAACGCTTGGATTCATAGACACTCTCTCCTGCCTTCCACCCAGGAACATCCTTCATGATGATGGCTTCTTGCTCCAAATTACTTTTCAGCAGTTTCAGCGTCCTTGAAAAAAACCAAACCAGAAATGTGTCAGCAAATGTAGCAGTCTCACTATCCAGAGAACAAAGTGAAGGTTCATGGTAATAAGTAGTGAACTTACTGTGGAGTATTATGATGATTTCTGGTTTAGAATGCCTCTGGAGAGGTGTGGAGGATGGTGGCCCTGGAGGGACATCTCTAATCATCAATATTGATGCAAATATTTGCAACCAAATTTACGACCCACTCTTCTGTCCCGAATATTGACGCCAATAGTCATGACCAAATTCATGACTTGCTCTCTGGTCGAAATATTGCAAGCCGAAAAATGTAGGTAATTGCATGTGTGTATGAACACTTCATTTCCGCCTAGCTTGCCAGAAAATTTGCGGCAATGTTTGCGACCGAAGATACAAGTTGTAAATTTGGTCACAAATATTGGCATCAATATTTGCAACTGAAGAGCAAGTTGTGAATTTTGGTTGCAATTATTAATAGCAATACATGTATTTGCGACCAGAGAGTGAGTTGTGGATTTGGGCTTTGAATATTGACGGCAATATTCGCGACCAGAGAAGGAGTCATGAATGTTGGTCATTAATATTGGCATCAATATTCGCCACAGAAGAGTGGGTCGTAAATTAGGTAGCAACTATTGACATCAATATTGACGATTGGCGACGTTCCTCCAGGGCCACCATAGTGGAGCAATAGGGAAGTGAAGACTTTAAACTCAAATTCCGTCTCCAGAATTTTTCCTTGAAAAAATTTTTGTGCAACGTTTTACTCTTCTTCAATGTATTAAAACTGTTTGACTCCCCTTAGTTCATATGACTTGAAAAGTGTATTTTTTTTTTAAATTCAAAATTGCCCATGCTTTTCTGGACAACTGAGGGTGCTATTACTGTGAAGTCATTAAGGAAACTGGGAATCCAGAATTTAATTTCATTCACTGAAAACATTTCTGAGTAAAGTTTACTTGTTTGCTTTATGCATGTGTATGTATTTACACAAAAATGAATCACGAGAGACAAAGAAAATTTAGGCCAGCAAAATAAAAATCATGTGTCTCCTGCGTTTACATACCCTTGCTCAGCCTACATATGCAAATTTCCTAAGCGCCTATTATAATAATTCAGCTGGGCAGGGGTAAGTATCACTAGGAGACCTGACCCACTCCACGTGGGGGAGGATTTTTTAGTACAAACTGATGTAACATTGAACTTTTCTTCCCAGAAAGAAATTACAATTGATAAGGAAATATTAGCATAATAAAGCAGAAATATGCTCATTTAAATAGTGAAACAACTTGAAAAAACTGAAATGCCTTTTGGAAGTTTTGTGTAAAACATTGCATTGCAGAAACCATTTTGGGGGTGGTTGGCTTTGAAGTAATGCTCCTAAAACAAATCAGAAACTACACACTTGAAGACAACTTACTGTCGATCATCCTCAGCTTTTAAGAGAGGAGTAATACCAATGAAACATTCATATTCCTCTCTGGCCCACAATCTAACACAAAAGAAAAATACAAAACATGTATTTGTTTGAAATAATTTGTCTGTTTAATATGATGTTCCAAGGTGCTCTCTTGTCAATGTACGGGATTTAATTTAATTGTGAAAAGTTGGTTCCATTTGTCTTGAGTCAACTTTAACAAGGTACTGGGAACGTTATTAAAAATTCAATGCTGAAGCTCTGCTCAAATAAGTTAAAAGAAGCCTTACAAACATGGAATAAGAGGATATTGAACTGGTAGCCTTTCTTGGATAGATCTACACATACCATGGTGTGAATTCTACATGCACTACTACACTACATGTATGTCCATGCAGATGGAGACACAGTAAAGGTCTACGCAAAAGAAACTCTGTTTAGTTACTATTTCATCACATAATTTCTGAAAGGATTCGTGGCTATACATCTATAGGTAATGCAAATGATTCAATTCAATTTCAGGGTACCAGTAAACACTGATCAGCCAGTGCATCATTCTTTGCTCAAGTGAAAAATCTTGGAGAACATTGCTGGTGTTGGATTTTGTGAGAATCAGGACAGGTACCTTCGTTTCCGGTTGTGTCTGCCATAGAAAAATATTCCAATAGCCGAAACAGCAGCACAGGTAGCAAACATCATGTAACCTATAAAAAAAACACTTTCAACTGTTTATTTAAATCAGTTTAATATAAGTGTTTTCATCATTGCATTCAATGAACACATGAAGTTTTCACGAACACATGACGTTTTCTAGAATCACATAACCGTAATGTGACTGCCGTTTATGTACACTGTCCACTTTTCCACACTGCAGTTCGGCAAGGCAGGCCTTAAGAATACAGTAAACTAAATTCATACACCAGTACTCTGTCTTCGACATGCTCACACGTACGCAAGAAGGCCATGGTATTTTATGCAAGTTTTTGCTGTCTTTTCCCAAACTTTTGGAGATTGAAACTTGAACACCAAAGGCCAAGCTCCAACCTATTCACATACTATCTGGGCCAGTTGGTAGTTTAATAGGTACTTTTTATTAAGTCTTTGGAGATTGGTACTTGAACACTTGGGTTTGGGCTCCAAGCAAATTACTCTGGGGAACTACCAGAATTGTGACAGTATTATTAGCTGTTTTGGCAGTATTGCTTTTCTGATTATTTTTTAGCTGTTTCGGCAACAGCCGGAACAGCTCTTGCTTTTCTGATTATTAGCTGTTTCGGCAACTTTGCCAAAACAGGTATTTTCAAATCAGGTATCTGATGTTTTTTTCTTTCTTTTTCAACTCAACCAGTCGACTTTGGCAGTTTACTAAATCTGATCGACTTCAAACTTGGCAGACCTTTCAGACCTTGGCAGACAATCATCCAAGGACGGTCCAAGAAGAAATTCACAGTGATAACTTAATTAGTTTATTTATTATTGATTTTTGAATATTTTTGAATTTTTCCCCATAGACTTTGTACACAGATTGCACACAGTTTTCGGACTGTCCCATATCAGGCTATGAGGGCGCTATTGCAGAATTACTGTTACACCTGCCTGGGCTTTCAATTTTCAACAAACTGTCGTATATTGA
The DNA here is from genome assembly GCF_054643075.1 of Acanthaster planci. Taxonomy (NCBI): domain Eukaryota; kingdom Metazoa; phylum Echinodermata; class Asteroidea; order Valvatida; family Acanthasteridae; genus Acanthaster; species Acanthaster planci. Next base: position 207,055 of record NC_141781.1, on the reverse strand, counting down.
ACCATAGATGGCGTTGTTGCACAACATATGGTTTGTACACACATTGTCCAGCATAATGTGTGAGCAGTCCTCAACTTCGACCAAGAATTACTACCAGAACGAAAGAGAAATCAGACTAAATTTTCCTGTTCGATTGCAAATATACCCAAGAGTCCAAATATTAAATATGTCATAATTTTTTTCCAGTTTAGACAAAAATCACGTGACATGAAATTAAAGGAGCAGTTTTCCTGATTACGTGTTTCTAGCCCATTGACTTTGTACACGTTTTTCAAGAAACTATTTGGCCAATTTTCAAAGGTTCGATCAACATCAAAGTTACAGACAACAAAGACCCTGATGAAAGTATTTTGCTAAATTTATGACTTTTGATGACGTCATCACGTAGTTTTAAATTGATTTTTGCATATTTAATTTTGCCCATATGTTTTGTACACATTTTTCAACAGCCTATTTTCGGCACATTGGTAAATCTGAATGATTTCTTTCAATGTACACTTGAAGTCCCTAATGGAGAGAGGTTCCCAAAAAAGAATCGTCAAAATTAATTCATTAAGGGTCACGTGACATGAGATTAAAGCTGCAGTTTTTCCCATAGGGTTTGTACACGTTTTTCTGCTACGCAATATTATCGATCTTAATGAGAGTAGTCCTGAACTTCAACTGAGAATTGCTGAGAATGAAAGAAAATCGTTTTTTCGTCTTTGTTTGACAACATGTATACCCAAGAGTCTCAATATCAAATAATATTTCATATTTTTCTCTCAGTTTAAATGCAAATCACGTGACATCATCTTAAAGGAGTAGTTTTCAGCCCATTGACTTTGTACACATTTTCAAGGCACTATTTTGAAACCTTTGAGATGTTTGATCGCTACGAAAGTGATAGCCAAGAAAGACCTTGATACAAAAATTATACTAAATAAATGACGTCAAGATGATGTCATCTTGTGATTTATTATTGAGTTTTCAATATTTACTTCAGCCCATTGACTTTGTACACATTTTCAACCCACCATTAGGGTAATTTTGAGATGTGTGGTCATCATCAAAGTTACAGCCAACCAAGACCTTGATAAAAACGTTTGGCTAAATTTATGACATTATGAGGACGTCATCAAGTATTTTTTATTGATTTTTGAATACTTCACTTTCCACTAAAGATTTCAAAGATGTTTATCAAGAGCCAGTGCTCAGCACTCTTCTCAATCTGAAATGTTAATGTTTACTATTCATTCTGCTATTTTCCTAGTTTAATTTTTTTAAATGCTTCCTCAAAAATCCTGAAACAGCCTGCGGTTGTTTTAACAACCGTCAAACCTCTAGTTCCACATTGCATTTATCCTGGGCGCAGAATTATTTTCAGCTGAAAATAAATGGAGGCCACTAGGCCTACCAACTTTTCAAAACAAGACAACAAATCCACAGTACTTTACAAAGGTGAACTTAAATTCTGACCCTTGGTATACTTGGTGGTAGTTTATTGTGCTGGTTCAAGATTTCTTAAGGCATTATAACTTTTTGACAATTTGGTAAGTTCACGCATGTGTATGCTACAGACATGACAGAGTGATATTTGATGCAGCCTACAATACCTGGACCATGGCCAACCACTGCTTGAGGGCTCCAAACAAATGACACATCATACTAAACCTCAAACATGTTCAATTCAAGGACTTCAAGCCTAGTTTTAGCTTGCAGTAGATGTGTGGGCATCGCTCAAGCATGTCAAGGGTGGGCAGGTGGAGATAGCACAGAGCAATCTTTGAAAGTGTACATATTAAATTTGTGCCATTTTCCTTAAGCAATATTTATACGGTTGTGCGTATTGTAATTAAATCTGTGCAGATCAAGCAGGGAAACTGTTGTCTGGAGTAAAGGCTAGGTAATTGGTAGTTTTGGGTGTCATTTCAATATCCTTATTTTCCCTGATTGTTATCTAATTTGTCTGGGATCTTACTTTTATCGCAAATTTATTTCTAATTGATATGCGAACAGCTCTAAGAATTTTTTGAATTAAATGTCAACGGGGGAACTTAAAAGCTTTCATGAGGAATTTTTCCAGAGGGAAGAAAAGTCTGAATCAAATTTCTCGCGGTCGGCCGGTATGATGTACATGCCACTGCCCTGTAAACGTATCATGCTGTACAATATATATAAGTACTGTACATGCAGCACACACATCACATGCGGACAAGAACCGACAAAATCATGCAAACGTGTAGTTGATATTAGTCTCCTACAATATCCGTAGTTGCGACAAACTTAAAAATTATGCGCACAAAATTGATATTTGTGCACTTTCAAAGATTGCGCTCAACACAGACGTCACACTGTAATGTGGCCTCCCTAGGCCCACACGTAGGGCTGTATAGTGGCTCTTAATCTGTGGCCACCACAGTCCTACTTCAAGGCATGTCTTAAATGCCTGAAATCCAAACTGCAGGATTGTCACAAACTTTGAATGCTAATATCTTCTGAATTTAGAATGACTCCACAATTTTATTTAAACCAGCGAATTCCTCAGGGTTTGGACTTTTATATGAGCACCCTAAAGCTTTTTGATGTACTGTATGAGGCCTTGAAAAACCCGGCCTGTGATATTTATATGCTGACCATGGGCGGCGCCGTTTTGAAAAACAAGAGCAGCCCTTCTTGTGCCAGAAGTCAAGGCACCCGACAGGTGCCGTAGATGCATAATTCATGTTGTCACAATATTGCTTAGTTTCGTGTGCGCTTTGCTTGTGTACAGTGCGCCCACAGCACGAGTGCAGCATGATACAGTGACATGCATGTGTTATTCAAATTTAATTTCACCGGTTCCTTGTTCGTCTGTCACGCAAGATGTGATAGAGAACCAGTTTTGTATGGTACAAGCTATACCAGAGCACCTGTCGGGTGCCTTGAAACCCGATGCAAGAAGCGCTACTTTGGTTTTGAAAATGGGGCCGCCCATGGTCAGCATAAAAATATTACAGGCCTGGTTTTTAAGGCACCATACATCGGAAAATATACGGTTTGGGAAAGCTTTTGGGTGCTCATATAAAAGTTCAAACTCTGAGGAATACGCCGGTGTAAATAAAATTGTCGAGTCATTCTCATTTCGGAAGATATTATTAGGATTCAAAGTTTGTGACAATACTGCAGTTTGGATTTCAGGCATGATTTAAGACATGCCTTGAAGTAGGGCTGTGGTGGCGACAGAAAAGAGACAGACTGTAAAAGAGAGCCACCTCTTCAGTAGTCATGGTAGTAGTACTAGGGCCAAGGCCTAGTACTAAAGTAGGAGGTACTGTACATGTACATGTATGGGCCGGGAGGCCACTAGCCCCACAGGTACATGTACTGATGTCATGGATGTAGGGCTGTGGTGGCGACAGAAAAGAGACAGATTGTAACAGATTGTAAAAGAGAGCCATGTACATGTACACAGTACACTACCTCCTACTTTAGTACTAGGCCTAGTAATAGTAGTACTACTAGTACTACTACTAGTACCAGCATGACTAGGCCTAGTACTACTACTAGGCCGTAGTACTAGTACTAGCCCCCCTGGGCCTACTAGTACTACCAGTACCAGTATATGTAGGCCCTACTTGCAGAATTTGCTCAATTTTGAAACAGTCTCTAGGCCTATCCTACATGTAGGCTTACTCACAGAACTGCAAGGCACACTCTGCGTACGGAGTGCGGCTCGCGGTTCTGGGGGAGGGAGTAATAATGCCTACCCTAGGCTAAATACCATGCCCAATATTCGGACAATTTTTTGACAATTTCAGCACATATTTTTGCGAAAGGAACTCTGGAAAATATCTCATAAAAGAACACTAACTGTTTTAAATATGAAAAACAATCATCTTCATTACCAGACATTCCCCTCTTGGGAAGAACTCGCTTGTAATCAATTGGTGGATAGCCACCTTTCGGCGGCATATCCTGCTTGAAAGTCGACGCCATATTCACGAAGCCCAAGAGGGCGCTAGTGAAGTTGAACGCCATATATGCGACAGCAAACCACCACCCAAGTTGCGCGTAGTACGTGCAGCAATTGAAAAAAAAAAAAAAAAAAAAACCAGTAGTTTACAGCGAATTTGAAACCATACCCTGAACAAAAAGCACAATACACACAAGTTTTTCAACTGACGGGTTTAGACAGGTTTTATTCAAAGTTCATCAAATTTTCTCCATTTTCAAACCAAATGTACGAAGTCTTGATAAAAACATTCCTATATAACTGTTCTTAAGTTCAGCCATCATTGACATAACATATGTTTCAACATGAACACAAACCTGGAAGCTTCCAAAGATTGTGGTCACCAGGCACATGAGTACCTATGATACAAGAACCCTAAAACTATTGTTAATTTAGTGCCAACCTATGCCTATAAGACCTTCACAAAACCATCACAAGACCAACACAAGACCTCCACTCTGAATTCAAGTCACAAGCTATTCAAGTGAATTGCAGCAAAAGCATTCTTTTGTCATTGTTCACACTGTTACTTGTGTTTGGTCTTATGATGGTCTTGACTACTACCCTGGTACTAGTAGGAACAATTTCAAAGGCGTAACACAACGATCACGGTAAGGCCAGGCAACAGATTTCCTGTTTCTCTCTCAATGTCTCTATGATTGTAACTTGAACTTCTTAGAGAGAAGTTAGAAAAAAGCGCTTCAGAATATACAGGCTAGAAATACATGTAACACATGCTGCCACATGAAATCAAGATATCAAATCTGTATGTGGTAGATATGACATTTGGTGAGGACTTTCTATGAGTTTTAAGAAGTCAAACACGGTTAATACTGTGCCTCTTATTATTTTATGACTGCATGTAGGATGAAATACTTTGGCTAACATCCTGTACCTTCAGTGCTATATGATTACAGCTTTTCCTCAAAACAAGGACTTGGTAAACAAGGACTTTGTTTGCACAGACCCAAGAAAGCATGTATAATACAAAAAGTACCAAACAAAATGGCATCATTTTCAAAGCTCTCAAATGAATTATATGATCTTAAAGACCCTGCCTGTCAATCATGTGGCAAACAAAATGGGTGATGAATATCTTGTATGGCTACAAGTACAGTGTACATTTGTATTTTAGTTATATCAACTTCTGGATGGCTGCTGCATCTACAACTCAAGGGTTGAAGACTATGTAAGAAAACTAAAATGACTTCAAACAAAAATACATGGTAATTGAATATGATGTCTTCAAAAGAACAAAAATGAACTCTGTAGTTATAAACTGGCAATATAAATATCATACCTTAGACCTTCAATAAACTCTACATACTTATTTTTACCCTGAATGTAATTTTAAAACTCTACAATTTGATGAAAACAAGGACAATCCATAACTACAATGGATATTCTGGTGCTTAATCAGTCTCCTTAATAATAAGAACAAACAGGGACATGGACTGCTATGTTTGCTTAGCATTTCACAAGTGTTTCCAAAGGATGATTAAACTTTTACACATTCATTCATTCTTTTGCAAACCTTGCGACACAATTGAATTGACCAGACAGGTGTACAGAAGAGTAAAGCTTAGGGTCTACAAAAGTTTACTTTAAACACTGTCATCAGAGGGAATGTTCTAAGGGCTTGTTTATTTCATATAAATCTGGATTGCGATCAGTGATCCTTACACTGGTTCCCATTATAGGCGAGTTTTGGTGTCTGTAAACCAACGATACATCAATGATCCAGATCCGTGTGGAACAAACACGGCCCAAGAATCTGTCAGATTGTGTATACACTGATAAATAGCTGCAAGTCAGATTTGTTTCCAATGCACTAAGTACTTCCTATAATGTTTGCATTCAGTTAAGTAATTTTAACCTCAATCGTAAATTCATTTGTTGGTTCAAATTCCTGGACTCAGAATACCATTATTTGAGAACTGACTGATTTACACATCTTGGTCATGACTTTGCACATGAAGCCAACCTAATGTTAAAAAGGTAAAAACAGTTTGGGTATTGTTTGAATGCCCTTTCGGTCTGAATAAGTTTATGTGAACGTTTTTTTCACTTTTATCATTTCATAAAATGACAGAAATGTACAATAATGAATATCTTATCATCGCAACTGAATCTTTCCACCCTTTATGATAAGAATTATAATTTGTGAATTCAAACACTGACAAAACTGGATTCACAAAACTTTCAACAATGTGAGCACTCACTTTATAATTAATTTGATTGTGTGCATTAATGCCCAATTAAGATGAGAATTCCTAACAGAAATCTTAATTGATTGGCAGTATCAGAAATATGGCCTTAATTCATCCAAATGACATTAACAAGAAAGAGCCATCTCAAATTCAAACACAACTCATCAAATCTGTAACAGTTACCAGGACTCTGAGCCTCCTTTTGAAATTCCATGCAATAATTTCTTAAACCCTCAATAATTCTGATAATCTAAATCACAGGAAATTCTTCAATAACCACTGCATGTTTCCTAAGATTTGAAGGAATTCAGCAAAGATCAACAATTTCAGTAGTTTTATAATCTAAGCATGTAAAAAGAACCAGTCAACAGCAACAAATCTTTTGGTTTCGACATGTTGGAGGCTGCATAAATGTTATTTAAGGATTTATTATCCTCAATCTCAAGGTTACTACTAAAAGAAACTAATTCAAGGTTCATGGTCAATAAACTCTGGAGATAAGCTATCTCATATTATAATGGAACACAGAATTGATAAGAAAATCTAACAACACATATATTTGGCCACATGAGATGTGCAAGCATGAGATACAAAGGAGAACAATCTTATTACACACATTCTCCCAAGAAAAAAATCAACTTGTCTCTTTGGCCATCAATGAACCTTGAATATTCAATATACTGTTTAGGTTGTTATGTCTGATAATTGTCTTGACTATAAGGCACTTGAGGTGGATAGAATCCATCTGGTGATTGATATTCACATTCATAAGCTGTTATTCCACTCTCGCTTCCATCATCAATTGACCATCTTTGCCCTTTGGGTACTGTCCCTTCAGTGCTCTGATTATCATCTGTTGAACCATCACCTGCTGGTCCCACCTCTTTTTTGCAGTAGGCTGCTGGCCCCTGGTTGTATGCTGGTGATGAATGTGCAAGTGGTTGAAGTCTGGTGTCTCCATGCCAATTCTGGCCATGCATCATGATTTGTGGACTGTGGGACTGAATGCCATGCTGAGTGTCTAAACTAAGGTGATGTCCTCGTTGACCTCTAGCCTCTTGACCCCAACATGTCATTGATAAGTGTTCATCTCCCGGACAGGATGTGGTTTGAGCCCACAACTGAAGAAGATTTTGTCCTACTGATGGCTCCAACTCCTAATGAAGATTTTAAAAAGTTGGTGATTTTTATTGAACATTACATAAGATGGAACTCTCCACTACACAATATCTTGAATGACATAGTTAATTTCATCAACGTACAGGTCACTTAATTTTACATGTTCTATTTGCTTGAATTTGCTAAATTTCTACAAAGCTGTATAATCCCCACCTGAAATCTCTTTTGATTTATTTCTCCCAAATAAAAAGCAGCTCCAATTCTGAGAATTTGGGGTGACGATGCGTACTTAAATGCAATAAAAATCTCACAAGGTCTCATGGGTGGTGAACCCATCAAATCCATGTACGAGTTGGAGTGATAGCTGCAGCAAATTGTAAACAGCAAAATCAGTTGGTATTGTTGAATTGCAGCAAAAAGCTAATGGTGTATTCTATCTTTATGATGTCCTACAAAGTATCAAAATATTTGTATTTTACAACATCACTGAGCAGATTTTTTATTTGCACTTATTTGTATCTATAAATTCACCTGTCCATCTCTGCTGACATGTACTCTCAGATTGTCATTCCAGGGGTTCAGTATGGCACGTGTCTGATCAAAACTCACACTAGCTCTATGACAAGAACAAGACAACACATCTTAAGTCAGTGTTAACCACTACCAGCCGGGGACTCCGAAAGCGGAGCCATATCAGTGGTTTATATGTGTGGCCGGGGTCTCCGAACTCGGACAAAGGAAACAGGGCCCTGTAACAAAAGACCGTACTCCGAACAAAAGACCAGGCTGCTGGGCATTACCGGCATTTTTCACTCTCAAAAGTGGTGATAATCCAGCGTTATTTTGAAACCGTATACCAGGGTTTGGGGTATTTAGAGCAAGCGGATTACCACCGGGGACAAAAGCTCTCCACCACCACAGTGATGAGCCACACAGAACCGCTGCATGCTAATCTGGCCCCTATTGAAAAGAGGTCAGCAGTGCACTGAGCCAGGTTCGTGAACAAAACACAGTTGTATAACACCGCACAATCTGGGCTCTGTTTACAAGGCTGCAGGCTGGCTGAAATATTCGGGCGTCAATGAAGGTCACCTGTCAACTTAGAGTAGTGCCTAAAGATTACTCCGTGCGGATATATACGACTGTTAAATGGAATGATGAATTGTTGAAGGATTTTGAAAACGGAAAAAATGATAGTCATCATGCCGGCCCAGCATCCTCAACGTTGAAAAATGCCCCGGCACGAAGTGGTTAAAGGTTATTAAATATTTCCAACGCATTATAAAAAATTCACATCTAAAAGGATGGAGGAAAATTCAAACAAATTAAGTTTACATTAAACACTTCATCAACTTTTTCTGTGGCATAAATAAGTGTAAACAGATAACAATATCCTCTGATTTTTTAGGATAATGATAGGGTTGGTCATACCCATGATAGTATGAGTAACAATGTAAAGTCACATGCAAGGTTTCCAGGTAATAGTCTACACAAGATTCAATGCAACACTGGTAAACTTCATGAAGGGATTAGAGTATTACCTTCATTACAAAGCTGTACTTCTTCACATGTACAGTTTTCGAATATCGGGGTCATTCCATGAGGTTGGGGCACAATTTGTGAGGGTGTCAATTGTAACATGGGTTCCATAAAAATGAACAGCTATTTCCCAGCATGTGGATTCCATATTGACATAGTTATACATCTTGCAAGGCTGAATGCAGAGGTGTGTGTTATTTTTACAGAGTAAATGGCCTACTCAACAGGTCATAACATGTGGTAAAAGTAACCGATGTAACAAAGACACCATCACAAATTGTGCCCCAACCTCATGGAATGACCCATGCCCAAATCACAATGAAAAGCACAAATACAATATTGTTTTTCCGATGCAAATATTAAATTAAGTTAACCTGTGGGTTCAAAACTGTGAAAAACTGCTGTTGCCAAAATACTAGCCACAGGGTTTATAGAACTGCAATGATACATGTATCAATCACACATTCATCTAACCTTTTCATCCACTGCACTCCAAACTCTGCACCATTCCTCATACAACTGTCTCTCCAGTCTATTGTCTGCTTGTACTGCAGATCAGAAGTCATCCTGCCAAAACCTTCAAACTGACCACTGCCTTGAACTGAGAAAATCAGGAATATGGCTTGGGAAGTCTGCAGTGGATGTGAGAAAATAAGAACAACAACTCTGGTTAAACTTACAGAGTTGCAAACATTCAGATTTCCAAAAAAGTACTTTTCATCGCAGCAGTGCACAGAATATCGTCATTCACGGCCAACAGATGGCAAGCCCTTTTCATGGTAGACTTGTATTCCTTGCATGTTATGCTGCCCGAGTGTGTGTATTGATAGCGATGTGCTTCGTGCAATCATTTTGACCCGTGTGACTAACAAAGGGCGTTGCACACTGTGCAAAATGCGAAATAATCCAACCATTTACTGGAAATTAGGCATGGCCACTCGTTGCTGTATTTCTGAAGAAACTTCTGCCGAGAATTAGGCTTCGTTTTCCCACATTTGGTTGACATATTTCAAGCGTGGTGTCACTGTATGTACTACAACAATAGCGGGTGAAAAATTGGCTGCTTCGCTGGAGTAGTAGTCTCGATACAAGGCATTATGTTCCTTTTGTCCACAGTCATCACGTGCTGTACGCATACGGCTTACACAACTTGTTCATACATGCTGTACGTTTGTACGTACATGCAGCTGAAACTTGTAATGATCCACATCTAAAACCAAGACTGGTACAAATACAAAATGTCATTGCGCAGTACCACACTGCGCACACAGTCTAAAATGACTTGCTATCAGTCCTTTCACGGTTTTCAGACCACTTTTGTCTAAAGGAAATGCGGGAGTGAAGCATCTTTTTAAGTTAAATAATTTTCAAGACAGCGTTGTCAAAAATCGTAACATCAAAGATCAAAATCGTACAAGTGTACAATTGGTGGGAAAATGTAAAAACTACGCCAAAATTGTATGTGTTGAGAGCTCTAGCTGAACCTAGAGTAGGTATCATTTCACAATGAATGATATGAACAAATAGAGGCAAAAAATTTACCAAAGAGGGAGTCCATTTACCCCGTGAAAGAAAGAATACCTTCTGTGCATGATTCTAAAAGGTACTTAACTCCGACAATTCAGCCACTAACCTTAAATGCATTGCTTAGGATTTGACCTGTGCTGGGAGACACACACCACAAACCATTGCTGTAAGACAGGTCAATATTCATAGGATTGTTGCATTTCACAATGAAGAATCTAACAGGATTGCCAGACCCATTAGCCATCAATCCTCGATAGGTCTGGGAGACAGAACTGTAAGCTCTCCCACTGCTACTTGGGTTTATGCCACTGCTGACACCACTATTATGGTAGTACACTGCTTTTCCCTGAAAAGGAGGGGCTGATGCATTGAGAGTTGAAGCTGGCTTAGTGAAAGTCGGTTTTTTGGCTTGGTTAGAGGGGGAAGCACAGTTCCATTGCCTTGAGCTGCCTGAAGATGGTCCTTAGGGAAGAAAGGAAAAAGCAAAATCAATTATTTAAGTGGCAAGAAAGATTTCATATAGACCAGGCCAATTCAGTTCAAATTTTAGAAATAACTTACTGAATTCCAAATCTTTTGTTGATGCTGTTTCTGACTTTGTAGCTGTCTGGATTGTTGATGGCGACTGTTTGCTAAACCGGTTGGACATACTTTTCCGAGGTGGTGTGCTATTGAAATGATCCATAGCTGTAGAGGACAAATGATCATTATGGACTTAGAAAAAAGGAAAAGCATATTAACATTCAGCATTTCAATAAAAGAAGTCTTTAGACATTTGTTTCAATGCCCTATAACAGAGACAAAGTCCTATGGTTGCAGTGCTCCAATGACTTGATGACTCTTGAACATCCTAGCAGAATCTTTCTTTCACAAAGATTCAATCAGGCTCAGAATATCAAGCCCATTAATTGTTCTGATTTGTGTATTTCAGGTCAATGCAGTTAGCAAAGAGTTGGCAATTTTTGTATTTTACAGTTAGCAAATATTATGTCAGATTCAGGATGAAGCCAGATGTAGTCTTTATGAATTTATTAATTTACATTTCTTTCCTAACTTACCCATTGGTTTGGGCCTCTGTCCAATTCCTACTGGCTGTTGCAGTCCCAATGACTGTTCCTCATTGCTAAGAACTTTAACAATAGTTCTTAAGACAGCCTCATCTCCAGGGGCCCATGGCTTGGCAGGCATCCGCATCCGACGTAGAAACAAAGTGTGCCACTTCTGCCTGAGATGCAGGGCCAAGTTTGCAGCCTGTTAAAGTCAAATGAAATTAACAATGCCTGTCAATATGAACATTTGTACGAGGTATACTAATCTGTTTTAAGGACAAAATGAGGGACCACCATTTAAAGAATTCCTGAGACTGATAGTGGACTAAATGTCACCTGTTATAATGTGATACCAGTTTGTCAAGGCATCATACACATGACGAAAACTAAAATATTTTCATTTTTTTTCACTGACATAATGCCACTCGTGTTCATTAATTTCTTTCTAATGCCAGAATCCACTAATATCAAACACTTTTCGATTTTGTGGTATTATAAATAGGGTTAAAACCTAATCCAGTGTTCACATCAACACTGAAATGAATTCTGGAAACTGACGGATGACCTTATAATGATACTGTCGGAATAGAACCCTACCTCAGTGTCAGCTTTGAGCACAATCCAATCATCTAACTTTAACCCCGCCCTTTGACCTCTGTCTTCATCCTCGGGATCACTTTCACTCTCATCTTGATTTGTACCATTGGAGATGTTATCATCTGGTTGAAACAGTGCATCTGGGAGCAGGCGGGAGGGGCCACAGAAGAGAGCTACAGCAAGGGGTGAGATGACAGTAGCACAGCGGACACTTGTATGGTGCTGAAACCTAGGGTTTGATAAATAGTGACAATATATCAGTCAGTAAAAATCCACCGGTTAATAAGAGCTACTAGTGATGGCATGGCAGTGGTACAGTAGACACTAGTCTTGTAGGCTGCTGAAACCAAAGGTTTGATAAATGGAGTGAGGCAGTGTTACTGGCTGGTGACACTGTATCGGCCAAAGACATGGGATTTCTTGGATAAAAATTGATTGCAGCAGATTTAAAGAGCAGAGTATTCTGACACTTGGAAGGCATGGGTATCAATTAGAATTGAGTACAGTAAGAAATATAATCCCCCCCAAAAAAAAAGTGAAAAAAAAGAAAAGGAAGCATAACATGCTTAAAAATGTCAAACAAGGAAAATTTGTCAGTCTTATTCAGGTCTAAGTATAAAATTTTCTGAGACAGTTATTGCAGTTTAAAACTAAATGCAGGGATATGAAATAACAGACCTTGTCATTTCTTCATAGATGAGCCAATCTGTAGGCAATGACCTGATGATGCCTACATGTGCCTGGTGCATTGTTGACTGTCCATTACCAGTGTCATGCATTACTGAGTTAGGATGGAAACGAATCTTGCTCTCTGTTCTGTAGAGCAGAGAAAAATCAACCATTGTGCTTTTATTATCATGTTAGTAAGTCAAAACTATAAAGGAATTAACTACTATACATTACTGTGGTGTCACCTCTGATAACTGGAGATATTCCTGTGACTGCTGTTCTTAGTTATGGGAACACATGTAGTGTGTAGTGTAACAAAATCACTTTCAGACCAAGCATATTATGAACATTCTTTACCAAAGAAGTGACAGCATCTAACCAACTGGCATTCTGTATGTTGAGTGCAATACTCTGGGTATGCTTAACATTATCGGAGAGATTTAGATCAGATACAATGCAGTGATACAACTACAACTACAAAGTCTAGGTCTTCACTCCATTGAAAGTACATGGAGACGCGCAGACAATAGACCTAGCCGTAGCTCTGGAAGCGCATTTCGGACACGGCCTAAGTCTCACATAATGAAACACTGTATTTATCTGCTATACTTACTGCGTCATCAATTGGCTCTTTTTACGATCCACCTTCATGATGTTGGGGTACATGCCTGCACACAATGATGCCTTGACAACTGCCCAATTCTCTGAGTTAGTGTTGAGGTCACGGATATCCCCTGGACCACGTGCACGAACAAACCCTGAGGCTCTAAGCTGACCGAGGAGTTGTGTTCTTCAAACCAGAAAATCAATCACAAACACTCAATTTCAAGCAGCAGACTATAGACGGGGTAAATATGTTATAAGAAGCATGGGTAAATACAGAGTTCAAAAGCCAGACTGAATTCATGTAAACAAGCCAAATTACTTCATACTAATCTCTAGACAGTAAATTAAGTCTTCTGGACCTTCAAACTCCAAGGTCAAAGAATTCTCCTTTCACAAGTTTCAAGCTTGCCAACTACTATGTCATTAGAACATTTTAGGAATACGTGTTCTTATTACCACAAAAATACTAAATGCACCAATAATTTCAAAATAAAAGAATGCAACTACCTCATGCCAACGATCATTTCCATAGTTGCCTGTGACAGGAAGTTTCTTTGACAGAATGCCTTCTCCCAGCCATCACTACGAGCTCTCTGCCAAGCCTGTCACCAGAGAAAATGAAGCTGTACATCATGAACATTTATTATACATAGTAAAATTCTCCTTTGGAATCGCGACATCAAAATAATAAGTGAAGTACAAGTATATATACTGCTGGATCAAAAGTTTTGTAACTGAAGTTTGCTGAGAACTTTTTCATAGAAATCAAAGATGGGACTATTAAAGTAAATTCATGCTATAATCACGTTATAAAAGTTATTGCCATTTGCATGCTGCAGTAATTTATGTGCATTTGTTTTATTAAACTAAATTAAAAGAAAAAACTTTCACACTAGTGGTTGACATAGTAATGAAAGCTCACATTTTAACATGGAAAAATCTGAACCAATGTGTTTCAAAAGGAAACGTTTTACTGTAGTGTAAAACCAATTCTATTAACACTATCAGCTACTTCCCTGGTCAATTGTACTAATTTCTTCAATGATACGAGAATTAAAATTTCACGCCTCAAAATGTGGAATGAAACGTACCTGGAAAGCCCTCAATAATGCCATGTGATCACTGAATGTAGTTGCTGCATACTTCTTACGAACAGCCATGGCAGCACGTTTCTGAGATGGGTGATTAGGCAACAGGACTGTAATCACAAAGAAAAATCAAATACAATTGAAAGATCACCCGCATACTCTTTGAACTCTGCACTCTGTGTTAATTTTGGTTGATTTGTTTTGCTTGGTTTTGTTTGTCAAGGAATGACAGTTACTACTGGCCAGCAAACATATTACCACTCTTCAGCCCTTCCAACTTGGGCCATACATTTTCATGTTGATATTCATTAAGAACAAAACTTACGAACACATATGTACAAATTTGAAGTATGCTAATGAACATGTATTCATGACCACAGTGATATTGGCGTGCATGTAACATTTTGCTGACATGTTTCCCGACAATTCACAGGTACTTTAGCGTGACTAAGCGTTATTTAAGTTTCAATGGATGCAGTGGCAGGTTGACACATTCCCTGTACGCCTTTGACATGAACCCAACCCAATCAAACCCAACCCAAACCAAATCAAACCAACCCAAAAAAAACCCAAGCCAAGCAAAATCAAACCAATGAAAGGAGAATTAAACAAGCATTTTCCCCCAAAAATAATTCAACTCTTAAATAACTGTACACAAATTTCTTTGACCCTCTCAATATTCTCAATTCTACTTACATGGGTCCCTGTAGGCAAGAGCACACACAATGGTCAACACAGGATCAAGGCACTTCAGTACAATGGAGTATAGAACCATTTTGCCTAGCCTGGGTTCCACAGGTAAATCAGCCAAGTGATGACCCAACTCTGTCATATCTTCCCAGTTGTCTATTGCATCAATGGCCTATTAAAGGAAGAAGGTACATGTGGGTAATGTTACCCCTGATCATCAGGCATATAAACATTCACAGCAAACAATGGATTATGGCACAATTTTGCCAAGCCCGTGTTTCATGATCAACCTTGGTATTAATCTATTAAACTCTAACTACCTAAAATTTCAGAGAAGACTTGACTACAGAGTCATCCAGCAATCACTGCATACCCACATGTAAGTAGCCTGAGTGTGCCCAAGGTTTATAATAAAGCAAGTGTGATTCTGGTACCCCAAAGTAACAGTGCTTTCACAAATCAGTTTCTTTGATTTTAAACTATTTCAGTGACGTCACCACTTTGTTCAGAGTGTAGACTATTTTTACGTTATTGTTACACAACAATTACGGGTTAATGTTGTCTACAATAACTGTAGATTTGTCACGAATCAACAGTTAATGTCTTACAAATCTACAGTTGTAGTAGATTCGTATCGACGAGGAGGGTATTCTCTCATCAACGTCTCCTCTTGTTTCGATCATCAAAGTGTGACCGAAGGCTTGGGTTGGGTTGAGTAATAGCAACCTAATGTAGTGCTGCCGTGACACTGATTCTACTGGGCCTTGTAATAGCTACAGTTAACAAATTTAAGAGATACCTGGAACGCCCACACTCTGGCCTTATTGTGTACGTTTGCCTTTTGCCATAGAAAATGACAATGGTTGTTATCCCTCGTGTTTTCAAGATCAATGCTTTGTAAAGCCAAATTTTCAACAGGATTTGAATTATCTCTTCACCTTTTAATAGGGAAAAAACTTGATATGTTTTGGCTGCTTTTCTGTGTTGGATTATAGCTTAATTGAAAAGACACATCTTCCAGTATGTTCCAAGATAATAGCGGTCCTGAGGTGACAGATCTGTCAGAATCGCTTCTCCCTGGGCACATTATCTTGCTTGAAGAGTTAGTCCGTAAATTTTTTTGTAGCCGTAATTTGTAGTGCTATAAAAAATTTCAGGAGGAAATGAGCGCTTTATAGAAATTCTTAAATGTTATTATTTAACTCCAAAATTGGCATTGTAATTTGAATCCAAAGTTGCTCATTCTCCCAGTGAAATAGCAATCTGTAGTGAGGGACATTTTGGAATGATTCATATATAAGAACATGTAAGTATCATTGAAGCTCATTTTGAGTGGTTTGTAAACTGGTTCCAAAAGTGCTAACCATACTTTCATGAAGTTGATATAGCATTCCTCAATTTTATAGAGTCCTGTGTCTGTTTTAGTCAGCAAGATTTCGCTGCAATGACACACGTATAATAATGATGAAGAGAATACAGGTATATATCCAGCACTGATTGTCGACTGTACAAATACCCTCATGAAGTTGAAATAGCATTCCTCAATTTAGTCCGATAGGTTTGGCTGCTATGACACATGTGTAACAATGACTCCCAGGCGCAAAAGGAAGAGAAGTGAGTATGTATCCAGCACTGATGCAACGGTGTTGACTGCACCAATACTGACGATGTTTGACTTAGCCCAAACCTGGGCACATAAATAAATGGAGCAACGGTGTGCACTCAGGCGTAGGGTAACAGCAAGAGTGTCATAGACTTGAGACTCATGTTCTACAACAATGGGAAATAGTTTAAGTCAGAGAATAGACTCGGAACTGTAGATGCATGAATGCTTGAATCTACAGTTCCTCGTCCATTCTCCTTGACTTACCTTCAACAATTGCACAGCATTCTTCACTATGAGAGGAGCAGGTGGGTCAGGGGCTTTGGATAGGAATTCAGCAACACTTATGTTGATTGGTGCCAACAACTTGGTGTGAAGACACAACTCCTTTAAAAATGGGAACAGAAAAACAGGAAATCTGAGATAGCACTCCATTACAAAAGTCAGAAGGTCCTATTGTTTTGACTTCCTATTTTCAGTCTTTTCTCAGAGTGGATCTGGATCAATATTATAATTAACACTCTGTGAATTTCAGCATTTCTTAAAGTTTCATAATTACGACAATATGAAAGGTTGAAGGTCATAAAGGAGTTTGAAATGACTTTACCTGTAGAGGCAACCTGAGTATTTCAGGGGTCTGGAAGTCAGGTAAACTCTTATAACGAATCCTACTCATCAAATGGAAGCACATACCAGGTCGGCATCTACCAGCCCTGTTATATAATGAAGGGAAAAGGTCATTGTATCGTAACAATTGGATCAGCTGCCATAGGGTTTTAGAGCAAAGTTTCAATTCACAAAATCAGAAGTGTATGTACTTTCATATCATGAAAATTAGTTTGAAGAATTTAGTAGACAGATCTATAAACATGCATTTAATCATTTTAAAGTAATGATTCAAGTTGACAGCGCAAGTAAGCTTACACTAAAAAATGTACTTGGAAACTTAGCAAAGCAAAAACTTTACAAAAGAAATTAACCTCAGAATAAATGCTTGAAAGGAAATGATCAACTGAGTTTAAATATGCTCACTGCTAACCTTCCTTTTCTCTGCTTGGCACTGGCTTTTGAGATCCAATTACTCTTCAACATTGACACTGATGTTAGAGCATCAAAGGATTTCTGGCAAATGTAAGAAAAATAAATACCTGATTTTTGTGTACAAGTTGTGTAAGCTCTTCAAAATGAACAAATTACAAATTTTGTGCTCCTGATAAACTCCAGAGTAAATTCAGTCCATATTACATTAATTCTACAACTAAATGATACTAACCTCTTTGACTTTTCCCGAGTCCAAAACAAAGACAACATCATTGATGGTGACACTTGTTTCTGCAATATTTGTGGATAGCACCTGCAAAAAAGTTGTTGAACAAAAAATCTTGTAAAATTGCCACTACATTACAAATATGATGTTTCCTTTGATATGAAATTAAATCACTGCATCAGAAAAAGCAGTGGTACTTCAAGTAATTTTCTTTAGAGCTGCTGGAAGATTTTCCAGCTTATACACTCCATATTTCAAGCTAAATGGTGAACATTCCAAGGAACTTTCATTTTAAAAAATGATTAGTGTCCAATATTTGATCGAACGGGTACTAGATTTTGTTGTGGTTTGGTCTTCATTTGGAATTTGATCTGGGAAAGTTACGCAGCATACTCACGATTTTCCTGACCCCTGAAGCAGGTTTCCTGAATACTTTCTTCTGATCAGAGCTTTGCATAGATGAGTGCAATGTATAGACTTGATAATGGTTACTGTCTGCAAACTTTGCCTCATCATTTAAGAGAATGTCTCTCAAAGCAACAATGTCATCATAGCCTGGTAGAAACACAAGAACTGCACCTAAGGAGATAGAAATAAAATAATTGAACAAACATAATACTAACATGTCACTGTAGCCAGGCAGAAGCATAATGATCACTGCAAAGGAGTAAAGATAACAAAATACAGGATAGAGGAAACTAGCAAAATCCAATGATTCCTATCTATTTTCCAAATAGTCTACATTCGTATGACTGAACTCTACTTAATTTCTCACCTTCTTCTGACTTTTCTGAGATGTATGTCAGTAATGACACAATAAGATTCAAGTCAACTCGCTCATCATCAAAGCTGTGATGATATGCCTGTAGGAGTTCTTTATCCTCATCACTGATGTCAACACTGTCTTTAATCAAGTGGGATTCATCGTCAACCTCCACTTGCATGTTGGTTCTATGCATGCCATACAAAAATGTAAAATTCATTGTTACCGGTACATTGTGTCTTTTGCCTCAAACAGTTTGGTGTCACATGAACATTCCCTCATATACACTGCCTTACACCTGCATGTGTAAAGTGTATCTATTTTGTCAGAGCATTGCGGCTGCAACCTATCATCTCATGTTCATCAAAAAAGCTCACTGTAATCAAAGTTTGTTCCGAGTTTTTATCTGTTATGACCTACAAGCCGAATATGACAATGCAATTGTTCACTGCTGTGATGTGAAAATTTGTCTTTATTCCTCAAGGATGCATTTTAGCCTCAGGTGAGAAAATGTCACACTAATTGCTATGTATTACTGCAACAGAATGTATATGACTACGTTACAATCTGAGGAGAAGGTGAAGTAGGGAACAAGGACAACCAGGATTAAAGAAGATTAATAGGGAGGAACATAATTTGTCACAATGTACAATTAGCGACAGCATCCTGAGTAACAGACTTACATATGAGCCTGGAGAATCTCCACAACATCAGCCTGATTGAATTTTGTGGCCCAATCTACAGGAGTCCTGAAAGAAAAACAAACAAGAAGTTAAGCTTTAGCACAATGATACATAGCAGTTCTCAAGATGTTGTCGGATAATTACTTCACAAAACATCAAGACCATACCTAAAATGAGCTTTAAAATATTTATTCGTGTACGTTTCCTTACATGAACTCTTGCCCTTTTCAAATATTCACTAAATGTCACTAATGAATCGTGCTTAATGAAGCTACCAGATTGAGCTAAAAGTCAAATTCAACCACAACATGCTCACTCTTAGATCCTGCTTTATTCTAGCTAGAAAAGTAACAAGGATGGACCCAAGAGTTAACAGACGTGACCATGTTGTAAATTGAATAATTGACAAGCAATGGGCATTGTCAAATAATTGTGATGAAACCCTATTAATTATCCAAATAATGATGAATTCAACAGAGACAATTTTACATCTTACATGTCATTTGATGCCCTATGAGTAGGATTAGCCCCCAGACTAAGTAACCTCTCCACAGCTTCCACTTTGCCCCTCCCAGCTGCCAACATCAGGGGTGTGACACTGGTCTCTGAGTGGGTGTAATCAACTGTGAAAGCAATGAAAGAATTTATAATTAAATTAGAATAAAGATTAAATATAGCATATTTGGCTGGTGGTTGAAATGACAGGAACAACCTCAACTTTGTTGCACCCAGCGACAATATGAGAAGTATGATACTGTTTTCAAGTGGGTGTACTCAACTGTGAAAATAATTAGAGATTTCATGTTTGACTGATTGGTGTAATGATGTAAACAATCTCAACACCGAGCTAACAATATGAGAAGTATGACACTATTTTCAAGTGGGTGTACTCAACTGTGAAAACAATTAGAGATTTCATGTTTGACTGATTGGTGTAATGATGTAAACAATCTCAACACCGAGCTGACAATATGAGAAGTATGACACTGTTTTCAAGTGGGTGTACTCAACTGTGAAAACAATTAAAGATTTCATGTTTGATTGATTGGTGTAATGATGTAAACAACCTCAGCAATGTCCTGCCCAGCTGCCAATACCAGAGGTATGGCATTGTTTTTCAGTGGGTGTTATCAACTGTGGATCAATGAATGTTATCTTTGGCTGAATGGGTGGGTTGAGGTAAACCACCTTCACAAGGTCCCACTTAGTTGCCAGCATCCTCATTGGTTGATTTCTGAGTGTCATAATGAATGATATACACAAAATCATTGGCAGGGAGGACTGAGGATGTACAGCTACTGCTGCTCTTGACTATTACTACTGAGGTTTTAGCCAATTATTGGCACTCCTCTGACAAGGACTTTTATTTGACATATTTATTGTCAGTGGTAGTTGGGATGGCCAATTAACTTGAGGCACAGTGCTGTGGTTTTGATAATCCTTGATGATTTCCAGACATCATTCTTTTTAGATAATAAACAATTTTTAGACACCACAAATTATACAACAAGTAGAAGATGAATGGTGGTGGCTGGCAGAAAGCTTAAGGTTCAGTGTACTTGACCTTACCCTCATGCAAGCATTTAATTCAATTAGACTCATTCAGCTAAATTTAATTAATAAACAAAATAAAAAAAAACCAACCTGTTCTGCATCCATGTTTGGAACTTCAAAACACATGCTTGGTTGATGATTATCCTGGTCAGTTCTTCAGGCATCTTTTTTTTTTTAAAGTAGTTTCCAATGTTTAACATAGATTCTCTAATGTTGTGGTACATAGTCAGTTTATCAGTTAATAAGGGTAGGCCTATCCAAGAACATTTGATGAATTTTTGTGTACATCGATGTACGTGTGCATGTTCCAATCAGTCTTCAGGTGAAATGAAATCACTGTCACTTAATACCAGCAAGGCTGTTTGTTTTTTCATAGAGATACAAGCTTTTTAGATGCTCTGCCCTCTATTTACATTGATGGCAATGCAATATCGAGTACCCACATTACTCAATTCTTGGGTGTTGTGCTTAATAATCGCCTTACTTAGAGTGACAACATTTCTTCAATTACTAAAACTATTTCCCGTAATACAGGTTTTCTTTTGAAGCTTCGCACCTTTCTGCAACGAATTACATTTACAATACACTTATTCTTCTGCGCCTGAATTACTGCAACATTGTATGGGCACGATCAAATACTAACCAACTACGCTCGCTCAGTGTAATACAGAAGCGGGCCATTAGACTTTGCACTTTTTCACAACCTCTAAGTCATTCTGCACCTCTATTGCTAAACTTCAAACATTAACGCTTGAAGATATTAACAAACTCCAAACCGGGATCTTCATGTTCAAGTATAGTAAAAAATTCTTCCTCCTGTATTTTCAACCTATTTCAACTCTATCTGTTCACAACATGCATGGAAATAACACAGGTTCTATCAAAAATCTGTATGTCCCATACACTCGCACAACATTTTCAATGGAAAAGCTTTGTTTTCATGGTCCCCGTCTTTGGAAAAGCTTGAATGCAAACTTGAAAACAAAGGCTTCTGTGGGCTGCTTCAAATCTGCCTTTAATCAATATCTCCCTTTACATATCATAGTTCACTCCGTCGTGAAAATGTTCTTCTTTAAAATTTTCTTATTTGTTTTTTGATGTTATTCCCCTTTTATAAAAATCAAATGTACTGTTGGATAATTTTGCTTTACTTCAGTCTAGTGTCATTCAGTCCATTGTCATACAATTTTAGGCATATACTTTGAATTGCTTATCTCATCATTTGGTAATTGTGACTGTCTCAATAATTCATTTTGGCATGTTTATATTTGCCTAATGTCTCATGATTCATCTACACTTTATTTCTTCACATTATCTCTGCCATTAAACTGTTTTCATTGCCTTATATTGCATGTGATTGTAATGAACTCGTTGTTTATTGGCTTATGTAATAACTACTGCCTCGCTCTTCATCTTCTCTTTCTCTTAATTTTTCTTCTTTTGCTGAGTCACATGAGATCATTTTACATGGCCTCATTTATTTTTCCATCCCTCGATGCTTACTTTCATCCCATGTATATTGTATTTTTGTTTGTCTACTTGTTATTTTGTCACTGTTAAATGTTCTGTTTTAGTGTTTGTCAAGGCATCTCCATATAAGCCCTTGGCTTCGGAAGATGCTCCCATAATTGCTGATGACTTCATTGATTCCTGGCCCCAATATATCCACGTGTATATTATTAACTACATGTATATTTAATTTATTCTGTTGTATTGTATTGGAATCTTTCGGCATTATGGAAATAAAGGTTGCTTGCTTGATTGATTGATTGATGTACTAAAAATCAGTCTGATCTGTTTAAATCTAAAGACAATCTTGAATACAAAAGTTGTTTTAGGTAATCGCACATCCGCTGAAAGTCAAACAACAATGATGGACGAACTTTTTGATATGAATACAGACACTCTGAGGTAGTGCTGCATCTGAAGGGTACCCTCATCTTTCCCAAACTGATTATGGTGTTTGCTAATATGCAAGTACTGTTCAAGGATTGGATTTATTTTATGAATTAAAGTACTTTCAAGGCTTTCAATGTCTATGGAAACCCTGTCAATTGGTTTTCAATGTCTATGGAAACCCTGTCAATTGTGACTTGAAACAACTTACCACTGACATTCTCGTTTAAAATCAGGTGCATGAGTTGATCAAATGACTCATCTTTGCCCTTCAGCCAGCAGTCACTGAGGGCACTATCCATGGCTTTGATCAACCACTCAGGCATGTCAGCTACATCTACCGAGGCCTATCATATTTGAATTATCACACAACAAAGAGGGTTTAATACCCTATTAATCTTGTGATTGTGTGACACACTTTGGCGGTATATGGCTGAACAACATTTTGGAATACATTTGATGATTTAAAATAACTTATGAGGTAATGGTTTCACATTGCATTGAACATACATATAGTGGATCTTTCTAGCACAGCTCTTGCTGTTGGAAATGTGTCAGAAATGTGTCCCTGACAGTAATGGTGGTGTTCTAAACACAAAGACATATACTTGTTACACTGAATGACCAAATGATTGGATGTGAATTATGACACCAATGTCTAAGCATTTGACACTTACATCCAACAATGCCTTGTCACTGTTTGCCCTACTCAGCCCACTGACAGCAGCAAGCTCCTCAGACAGTTTACTAACAACATCATCTTGCTCAGTTGATGCTACACTGGTAGCACTACGTTCTTTGTACCATTCATTCAGCTCAACAGTCTGTTTGGCTACTAAAAAGGAAAGAAATAGTCAGTGATCAAGTTGAAGAATTAATTTAGCAATTTATCAGCACAACACAGACATTTAAATAATATCAGAATAAAGAAACGAATGCAATGTTTAAACAAACTGGGAAAAAAAGGTTTCAGACTGGAACATGTAAATGTTAACACATATTTTTATACTAACAGTTTCTGATTTCATTTTCAACAATGTAAGCACATTAGCACAGGCATACAATATCAACAATTTAAGAAAATATTTGAGTTATTTTCTAGTTAAATCTAATGGTAAACCTCTAGTCCAGCCCAATAGATAAGTCCCATTTGTTATTTCTTGATTTTAAATTCCTGCTCCACTGTATTCCTGATTTCAGGCACGATATGTATATGAGGCTAATCACGTCCCCAACTATGTTCTGATGATTTTGGTTTTGTTTGGGTAAGTTATTGCTTACACTTTGCCTTGTCTCTCATGAACTTTTTCATTTTGTCGTTGGTGTAGCCAGTGCTGCATGAAGAGAAACAACAGAAACCTGTTAAGTTAACCTCTTGATACATATTTGGGGAGTGAGGTTGATGTTGTGTTTCTTTGATTGCCTTCCATCTCTGCGGGCCTGGGTTCAAACCTGGCTCTTTCCACATGTGGATTGGGTTTTCAGTCCCTACCTGAGTCTGTAGGTTTTCGACGAAATATTTATCCAGGGTTTTCCTCCTACCTCTCAAACTGAACATTTCTTCATTGTATTCTTCACTCATTATCACTCTGTAATTGACGCTAAAATGGATGATCACATATAAATAAATATTTGCTGGTTTGAACATGAAATCTTGAATGATACAGGTGTGGTATTGCAGTATGCAATGGCAGCAATTAAAAGATCATTCAGCAAAACCAAAAGTACAGGAGGATATGTCAAAGGATAAAAAAGGTGAGAATTTGAAAGGAAATTATCACTAAATTATTCCTTACCATTTCAATGCATCCTCAAGAAAAAGTTCCTCAACATCAAAGATTTTACCAGGAACTGAAGAAATTTGTCAAATGGAAAATCAGATTAAATATGAAAACAAGTCAAAACAAGTCACAAATTTAAAAATATGTATAACTTTTTTCAACACTTTTTCTCAATGTTTTATGAAATGCCCCTTCCGGCCTTATCTACATGTACATTGATATTTAATTAAACATACCACTTAACAGAGGGCAGTTGTTGAAGTATCGTATGAAGAGCTCTGTATCAAGGGCAGCACTCATGAGGATAATCCGTAGATGCTTCTGTTTTACTAAGATTTCTCTCAGTTGAATCAGGAGGAAATCACAGAAACGATCTCTCTCATGAACCTCATCCTAAAAAAGATGTTATGAGAATAATTTAAAATGCCTGTGTATGATTTCTCTCAGGAAACTCATTTTGAGACACCAAAAGTATGCCGTCTTAAGGTTTGTTGTTACATGCTGATAGAAATACTTAGCTCTATGATTCAATAAGAAATCACCAAAACAGTTTCCTAGTTAGATTCAATCCTGAAAACTACTGAGATGTATGTCAGATAACATGTAATTATGTGTTTTGAAAAAAAAATTCCTCAAGATGCTGGCACTTTTGAACAGTCAAACATAATTTTATGTGTACGTCATTGTAAACATCAGGTTTTTTGTTACTTTTTATCAAAGCTTGAATAATATTGATGTTGACAGATTAATAACAATACACTGTAAGTTTGCAGCTATGATCAGAGAGTGTTTAAAATCTTATTTAATATTCCATTTATGAATGGAACAGTGGTACAGATAACTTGGAATAAAAAACAGCCAGTCATGACAACTTGCAAAATCTCTTGTTTATTATTACAAAATGCTACCATGAATTTCTGGGGTGGCCCATTTTGAATAAAGTAACAAAAATAGATATGGCTACTTACAACAATGACATGTGTAACAGACTGAAGTGCATTATCACCAGACATGAGGGTACGCAGAAGAACACCATTTGTACAGAATGTCAGCAATGTTTTAGGTGACACTCTATGAAGATACAAAGAAAAATAAAGTGAATCTGACATGGTTTTACTGTCATAAAATTGGGTTGAGGAAATTCTTCTGATACAATGATGAATGGTTTTAACAACTTAGGTAAAGCTACCTGTAGTCTGATAAATAAGAATAAGGGGAAATTGGTACAGTTAACTGCATGGACAAAAATGATCAAACAATGTAAAATAACTTACTTGACACATTGACTACTGAGCATGATTTCGAAGGGGGTCCCATTTGCAAAGTGCTGTACGCATGCATGCATAATTAACAGTACCTTTCTGGTGTCTATTTGAACATGAGCATTTCACAGATGTACACCCTCCATTGCCACCAGTAAATTTGCTGTACTCTTTGGTGATGCCAGTGTATTCAAATAACATAACAACAGCCTTTCATTTCCTATGAATTTATATTCATAGTGGCAGAATTCAGTACACCTGTATCTATGAGTATCCTCATAGTCGACAGTTAATGTGTTAAATGTCTTTTTGTAGATAAAGTCATCACATGTAAATAATCTTGGAGATTCGGAATCATTACAAATTTGTGTATAAATCCCAAAGTTCTGACATAAATTTGAAGATAACCAAAAATTAAAGAACTACTAGAGGGTTTATTTGGCTTTACTATCCATGCTATCGAGACCCTGGGAACTAAGCATAGAAGTGAAAATTAGCAGACAAATACTATTTATATAGCTGTCCAACAACAGAAAGTTTTCCATGCAAATGTAAAAAGCTGCGAGTTTACATGATA
Organism: Acanthaster planci; assembly: GCF_054643075.1. NCBI lineage: Eukaryota > Metazoa > Echinodermata > Asteroidea > Valvatida > Acanthasteridae > Acanthaster > Acanthaster planci. Next base: position 180,602 of record NC_141781.1, on the reverse strand, counting down.
AGATACATGTAAGGTAAACTTTTTCTTACCTGCTTTCTAATCTGATCTGATATCCCACTGTTTGTCCAATGCTTTCACCTCTCTCTGTGGCAACCCTTTCCGCTATAGACAGAGCTGACAATCGACGAGGCTGGGTGCACAGTATACGACAGCTATGTTTTTTTTGGCAACATTCATCCAGAATAAACTGTGGGACCTGAATTTGCATCAACAGAGAAAAAATAACATATGGCAATCAGAAGGCAATCAGAAGGGCTAGCACAAACAAGTCCAATTAAACAGTTCGTACGGGTTTAACCACTTCCTGCCAGGGACTCCGGAATCGGAGATGTATGCTTTATATGTGTCGCCGGGGTCTCTGAACTCCGACAAAGGAAACAGGGCCCTGTGACAAAAGACTGTACTCCGAACAAAAGACCAGACTGCTGGGCATTATCAACATTTTTCACTCTCGAAAGTGGTGATAATCCAGCCTTGTTTTGAAACCGTATATCAGGGTTTGGGGCATTGAGAGCGAGCGGATTACCACCGGGGACAAAAGCGCTCCACCATCGCAGCGATGAGCCACACAGCACCGCTGCATGCTTATCTGGCCCCTATTGAAAAGAGGTCAGCAGTGCACTGAGTCAGGTTTGTGAACAAAAGAAAGTTACATGTACATAACACCGCACAATCTGGGCTCTTTTTACAAGGCTGCTAGCCTGGCTGAAATACTCGGGCATCAATGAAGGTCACCTGTCAACTTAGAGTAGTGCCTAAAGATTACTTCGTGCGGCTATAAACGTCTGTTAAATGAAATGATGAATCTTTTGAAAAATTTTGAAAACGGAAAAAATGATAACCATGCCGGCCCAGCATCAACAACATTGAAAAATGCCCCGACATGAAGTGGTTAATGTGTATGATGGCCAGGAGTTAATTACACGACAATAGCTTTTCCCTACTATTCCCATCTACTTTATATTCAGACATTTCATTTTTTATCCATCAATTTGATTAGAATCTCTCCCATGGATCAAAGACACTCTCCCATGTTCTGTGGATCAAAGAAACTCTCCCATGCTCAACGGATTAAAGTAAATGCAGATACCTGTGTGGTCTTGCCAGACCCTGTTTCTCCACAGATCATGGATACCCTGTGCCTGTTCATCATCTGCAAGATCTCATCTCTCATTTGATACACTGGCAAGGTCTGTCTAAATACATCTAGATCAGAGGGAGCCCTCCTTGGTGGAATCTGCGGAATGCCATTATTGAGTCTACCTGTGGTCTTAGGGATATCTCTGGCTTGTCCACCTAGCATCAGACAAATTACGTGTTATGTCAAGGTAAAAAGGACACCTGTTTCTAATGCATTTATTAAAATTCTAAAATTACATGTATGTGTACTTGTCTATAAACTTATTTACAAATAGGTGCACATGATCCTTAGTGAAATCACCAAAATGCAACTGACTCTGGAATCAACCCTGGTTATTACAAAGTTACTGAGAAAAGCTAAATGACCATGTTGTAATCACGAACTTGTTACTCAAAGGCTGGTAAAATAATGAAAAATACAATGATCTAAGCCAAGGTTTACCTGTTACACCAAAGACTCTTCTTTCCATTCGAGGCTGAAGCTCCTGTTTCTCCTTTTGAGTGACTGGAAATCGTTGAAGTAAACCATGAGATTCATTGCGAGAATCGCGAGTCAGATCAAATGTTGTTACACTGCCTTGCTTGGTGTTCTCCTTTTTGTACAATGTCAGGTAGCGACTGGCTCCTTTACTGTGAAGAAGACAAATGGAAGTAAAATAGAATCTACACCTGGATTTTGCCCTATGGAGTACTTATAAAGAGGCCCTCAACAGACAACTTGTTTACAAATTGTATGAAACTGCTGAAATAACTGCATGAGCTACTAAGTGTTCAAACAGCTAAAGTTTGATGGACCGTACATGTAGTAGAGTAATTCCAGAAATAAGGGGTCCAAAACTGTGGCATTATTGTGTCCCTGTCACATCTGACCTTTGTTATTTGACTTGGAAATAACACCGGAATTGATTTCAAACTATTACTACTTGCATTATTTCATCACTCTCGGAAATTAGAAAACGTGTTCTGAACTTACAAAATCAAATGTCAGATGTGACAGGGACACGAAAAACAAATGGACCCCTAATTTCTGGAATTACCCAGTAGCATTTCCTTACTGCCTGCATCTGACAACTCTGGTTCCAATGACACAATGGATTCATTCTGCTGTAACATAAGTATCATCCATTCCATAGTGTAACTTACAAAGGATTTATGTGCAGCGATTAATTGTAACTAAATAAAATGGATTTGCTTGAAACATGTTATTGTGGCAGGACAACTGACACTTTTTTGTGGCCGACCAGCAGACTGGCCTGATCGGAGATAGAATTGACCTGGCCAAACCCCACAAATGTATTTATTTAACCTTACACAAGAAGCGTCTATCCTGATGCAAGGGGGATATCAGTTATGTGGACTACATGTATGCCTTAAGGGCTGTTCATTTGGTGGAAATTTACCACTACTCTGTGATTAAGTAATTGATTCCAAGTTCAATAAAGGTTACAATAAATGCCAATACATGTGATGATACAGGACTGGACTAAATATCCGGTGACAAGTGATTCCAAAGACAATTATATGATGGGCTTATTCGATTTCAGAGCTTCAGTTACTGTTCATATACAAAAGCAATTAATTATGTACAAAATGATCCTCACAGGTAGCTCGTCCTACGTGGTCAACGAAGGCAGACCCTGGCTCTTGTATATATGGTAATTGGCCTTTGTGTGTAGCCCAGAAATGAAAAGACCGAACTTGCATCATAATCACCAACTTCACAATAGTCCCCACTTTGAAAAGAGGCAACACGGAATGTGGAAGCTTGAGTAGAGCCTCATGCCACCGAACAATCAGCCTTTTCACCATGTAATTCAAAGCATGCACAGCACGCAGGGCCACAAACCGAGAATTTGCGGTTTGGCAGGTGGCCTTCGTGGCCAAGTGAGGCTGGAATTCTTGGAGTCGGCTTTCGGAAAGAAATTCCCGTCATCAAGGGGTTAATGATGAGGTAACCCCTACGTCAAGAGGTAACCCTCAAGTCAACAGGTAACCCTCGAGTCTACATAATCTACCGATGGCTTACAATGACGAGTCTTGACCACACAAGCAAAGACAACCTTCGTAATTATACAGCACAACAGGGTAGACTTACACAGCAATAATCTATACTGCCTTACGAAGCAACACAGTTCCCAAACTGCAACAAGGTTTTAGGTGACTTCAGTAACCCTCACCCACTTCAAGTTATTATGCCATAACACAGGGTTAGTCCATCAACCACTTCATGCCGGGGCATTTTTCAATGTTGATGATGCTGGGCCGGCATGACTGTCATTTTTTTCCATTTTCAAAATCCTTCAAAAATTCATCATTTCATTTAACGGTCGTTTATAGCCGCACCAAATAATTTTTAGGCACTACTCTAAGTCGACAGGTAACCTTCATTGACGCCTGAGTATTTCAGCCAGGCCAGCAGCCTTGTAAACAGAGCCCAGATTGTGCGGTGTTGTATAACTGTCTTTTGTTCACGAACCTGGAATAGTGCACTGCTGACCTCTTTTCAATAGGGGCCAGATAAGCGTGCAGCGGTGCTGTGTGGCTCATCGCTGCGGTGGTGGAACGCTTTTGTCCCCGGTGGTAATCCGCTCACTTTCAATGCCCCAAACCCTTATCACCACTTTTGAGAATGAAAAATGTCAGTAATGTCCGGCAGCCTGGTCTTTTGTTCGGAGTATGGTCTTTTGTTACAGGGCCCTGTTTCCTTTGTCCGATTTCAGAGACCCCGGCCACCCATATAAACCATACGTCTCCGATCCCGGAGTCCCCGGCAGGAAGTGGTTAAGAAGGCAATTATGATAGTCCTCACTGACTCTAACTGAAACCTGCACCCAGTAAATCTCAACGAGGAAAGCAAGCTCTCAGACGAGGACTGCAATGAACCGTCGCTATGCCAACAAGCATGGAACCACAGCAAGTGATCCCTCCAGTCTAAACTTCACTAATTTCCAAACTAATTGGTTCACATGGATTCCCTAACCCTACAATCCAACACTTCTTAAATAAGCTAACAATGCCCCAAACTTCGATGAGATCTTATGTAATCAGTAGCTCCCACAACTGTGAACAAGCGCCACTCTTACTGATTGCACCAGGCACACTTGAAGTAGATCCCAAACCACAAGTGGTTGTACATCAGATTTAACTACGTAGAGACGCCACAACTCCGCAGAGTTCTTGTTAGCACGCTGCTATCTTAACAAGTCCTGGCAACCCATGCAGCCAGCGCCCAGACCTAAGGTATTGCGCGCTTCTGATTGGTTGCTGCATGCATGTTTAATGCATGATTTACACGCGCATGAATTATTAATGACCCAGACTAAACACAAGTCTTCACAGCTACCCTATTTTGCCACAGTATGTTATGGGTGGGATATTCTTTACAATAATGGCTGCGAGTGCAATGGCTATTTATTTAGTCCACAGGTACAATTATACATGTACCGGTACTTTTCAAGGCAAATTGCCTGCTTATGTACATGTATCTTTAGTTGACTAATTTAATTTACCTTATTAATATTGGGTTGGGTAACTGAGTATTACTATTATGTTTTTATGCCTGTGAAAAAATGCCTTTGTTATTTTGACCGAATAGTTAATTTCATTACAACATTATTCCCTATTGAAACTTAACACACTACATACCCTTTGCTTTTGGATTTCAGTCCTACGGACTGAGCCAGTAGGTGTATGTACTTCCTTTCTGCATTGCTGAGTGAGGAAGGGAATTCAAGTTCTGCTTGCAGGGAAAGTAAACAACAGAGTTAAACAAAGAGGATGAATTGAAACAGAACAAAGTGGACAAAAACAGTGGCAAAAATCCTGTTAGAGGAAATGCATCAATATTGACAACGAAATTTGATTTAATAAAAGCATACAACTTAGAACATGGTAAGGCATCTTCTCAGATTGTTTTCCCTTAGAAACATGGTAATCTTTTGTATTTTATAGGCTATAATTATCTTTCATATCCTAAACATATATCCAATCTGAGTCGTTATTTTGAATAAGTTTTGTGTCTAGCAAACAAATATGGTTATTCCCTTGGCCCTCTGTAAACTCTGTCTTACCTTTCTTGCCTTCATCATGTCTGAACTCTTTGACAGCAATACTGACAGCTATCTTGACTTCTTCACCAACCTCCTTGGAAGATTCTTCGTTTTCTTTCTTCTTTTTTGGCATACTGCAGACCTCCCCACTTCCTTCAAGATGACTGGATTCAAGAGATGTTGAAGCAAATACACGTAAGCTGATAAATCAGATGCTTTGAATGTAAGTATATTCCTCCGTGGATATCAGTAATAGCAAATGATGTGACAGCTTGCTGAACTTTTCTGTGACTTACAAACAAACTCAAGTGTTTGTACATGTACATGTATCTAGTAGCTTAACAACAAAAACGGCTGTTTTTTTAATTTCACGCATTATTACTAACATCACTGTATAGTTTTTAAACCATACAGCTAATGATGCATTTTTTGAAAATTGTCATTTATTAGTAATTTATTTTTAACAAGCATTGATATTGACACAAATAACACAGATGTGATTATTATAATTCAGCGTTTCAGTGCATCACATCATGTACATGTAGCTGCAATCGGCTGAATAAAGAACATGCCCAGGATGTTAAATCTGGGTGCAATTCAAAACATGACTCTGTAACTTTTGCATTGAAATCAAAACTATTCAGAATATAAACAGTATTCACAGAGCTAAAACTTCATCAACTTCTTTCCATTTTGAGCACTTTCGTTACGTCAAACAAACAGTGCACGAATGGCAAATGAATGGACTCAACTTTTATTTTCTAGTGCAGACTGCAGGGAAAGTGAGTGCAACATTAGCTACATGTACATGGTAGAAAACACTTCACTTCTGCATTTTTGAATGATTTTGACAGTAATCACGTGCAACCAGGTGCTTGCCGAATTCCTGTACTGAAATCCAAACCCTTACCTAGAAGTTGATACGTACAATGTATATGTAGACACTGCACTCTAAATACCCCTCACTAAAGGTGACATCAAGCAAAAAGTTGGCACCTGTGCAAAGTTTAACTTGTGTGCACAAAGTTTCACTTTGTGCACACCTGGTTCAAGCTTATGTATGTATACATGTACCTTTTGAGACCTCCAATTATGATAGCCAAAATTGAGTGTGCAAGCTTTTACTTGCCTGCCTGCTGAGGTTGGGTGGTTGATCCACATAAACATGTACACAATTTGTTGACATGCATAAAGGTGGTCATACGTGTATTCATGCATACTTGGGTGGGGGGAAGCTAAAAACAGTGTGACAGCATCGAAGAGTTCTCTGAATTTTGTTGTCAGAATTTCCTCAGTGAATTTGGTTTAGCTTCCATGGAAAAAGGAACTACACTGACTAAACCCCTGGTGGGATGGGATGTGTGCTACTGTACTGTCCCCGTCTCTGCACAAAGGGTGTGAGAGGGGGTGTTTATGGGGTTAGTGGATTTTCATGAATGGGTGTGGTTGAAGGGTAAATGCAGAGTAAATATTGTATTAAGTGAATTTAGCCCACCAGTTCCCAGGAATGTGTTATGAGGGACACTTAGGCCTAATTGTTTCTTTTAATAAAATATTTGTTTCAGAAACTTATTTTTTTTGGAGGAGGATTTGAGGCAGGGCAGATGTGGATGGTTAACACAGAGTTATGGGGTATGGGCGAGGGATGCATAGAACACTGGAGTATAGAATAATAACAATAGGAGTGCCATTTTTAGTGTGGGGGAGTGTAGCTTGTGAAGATTGTCAAGACACACAAGTAGACGAGCAAGGGAAGACTTCAATTGCAATTTATGAGGGCCTATGTTAGAATGTTAAATGTTGACAGACTGAGGAACTTCATGTTAAAAAAGTGGGCTAAAAATACTATTTTTATTGCAAAACTCATTTCCCCGTTTCTGAAAAAAATTCTTTTGACCTGTAAAAACCTGGAAAATTAAGCTTGAAGTTGTTTTAATTGCTTTAGATGCTACTTTAACACCAAACAGCAAGACTTGCCCTTTCAATAAATACATGTAGGGCCTAGACCTTGAACATTTCCAACACCGTTCATTTTGTAATCTTCCAGCTGCAAAGATTTAGGTAGGCCTAGGAATTTTTATTCGCACATGCGGTCGAACCCTCTTAAAGTCCCTGCCTACGCCTGGGCACAAAAAGAAGTAGGCTTTTTTTTGTTTCATGAATTGCTTAGGCCTAGGCCTACCTCTAAAAATTTCAACTGCCTAGTTGTTTCAGTACAATAGGCCTAGGCCTAGTAGTTTTCTGGAAATCTTGTCTCCAAACCACAGGTTTATACTAGGCCTTGAAATAGGAAGATCGAGGATACATGATGTAGGTTGCATGACCAGACATGCCAGATAACTCACTGGCATGACTGAGGAGCTCCTTTTTTTCTAATTTTAACTTGATCATACTGGACTGATCAGATTCATAATTTGAAAAAGAGTTCTAATGCCCCAGTGCTGTTTGTGTTTCTACATCCACAGACCGATTAAGTTCAAAATTTGAAAAAAAAGGAGTTCTAATGCCTCAATTATCAGGTTAGGAGCTATGGTTGAACCATGGAGGAAGGAATTGAACACGTAGGCCTACAAGCTTTAGGCCTAGGCTGCTTCTAAACATGCTAAATTTTAATTCTATTCTGTCTCAGCATGATGTGTTCTTCTTATTCAACGTTATTGTTATGCCCCAATTATAGCATCAGTCCCTGTCCCAAGTATAGTTGGGACCGTTGCAACTGGAGCGCTACATTTGAGCCGACCCAACTACAGCAGAGAGTTCCGGTGTGCATGGTGTGCCAGCATGTGCCAAAGTCATATTGCTTACAAATGTCATGTCATCAGTCATAGGGCTAGATGAACAGATGAAGTGCCACATTTTAGATGAATTGTGTCAAGTGTGAGCATGGAGGAAGGAGGGGAGACACATTGACTTGGACAATGTTGAGACATTTCCCACAGACATTGGTCAACAATATGGTCCAGCCGACCTGTAGCACTCTAGTTGGGACTGTCCCAACTATAGTTGGGATTTATGCTTAAAGTTGGGGCGTAACATTATCAATACAACTTACAACTTAAGCAAGGGTTGGCAACATGGTCAAGCCATAACTGTGACCATGCTACGTGCGATTCCTAATTCTGTGGGCTCATGCCTGTAAAGATGACAATAAAAAATCAAAGAAAAATTGAAAAGGAACTTACCAGTGTTTCCTTTAGGCCTACACTGACTCAGCTTGTCTTGCAAGCTGCATAGCCATCATGGTTGCTTTAATAACATGTTACAGGGGCGCGAAACGGGATTCCCCCGAAGTAGGAATGTCACGTAACAACAAGATGAGTCTGTCTCCCACTTACGTCGATGGCTTTCGGGACATACAAAAGCATTGGGAAAGTTTATGCTGGACTCTGGTTACCGCACTCATTTCTGGCTGTAAATTTGTAACCTGTCTTTTTTTAAAATTAAAACTAAAATTTCTCAACACTTGCTAAACTAATGATGTGTTAGGATTAGTAACCAAAATTTTGCTGGTAAAATTGATAACCTCCTTTGTATTGGCATTATTAAACAATAATTTCTAAGCTTAATTTATCCATGGAGGAATAAGTTATCGATAATAGGACATCTTTCAACACAAATCCCCCGTTAAATTTTGAACACTTTACCAAACAAATGTTGCAGGTACCAGACTAAAGAAGCAGACGACCACTGTTCATGCATGTTATTGTTACGTCCCAACTATAGCATAAGCCCCAACTATAGTTGGGACAGTCCCAACAGTAGTGCTGCAGTTGGGCTGGCCCAACCATGGAGGTAGAATCACATGGCCCAACTATTGTTGACCAATGTCTGTGGAAAATGTCTCAGCATCATCCAAGTCAATGTGTCTCACACTTGACAAATTCATCTAAAATGTGGCACTTCATCTGTGGGTGCATTCCACCAAATGGTTGTATTTCTGCGCGCGACCTCATTAACATTTTGCGATCCCACGGGATTTTTTCAAATAAAACAGGCCATAATCAGGAGGCATCATAAAAATATTTCTATAAATCCCGAATTTGGGACTGATAGTTTCCAGTTCGGGGCATTTCTTTCACAAAAAGCCCCAAATTTTAGACCTATTTTGGATAGAGGCGGAAGGCTACATTCAGAAATTTTACTGCTATTTTGGGGGTATCTTCGTTCAAAGACGAATATAAAAATATTTTCGTGGCTAACCCCCATGAAATTGAAACGAAAAGCATGCAGGTAGGTGATCTTCCGGCCATAGTCTTGAATTTCCAGTGCAAAAACGGAGGCCACCTCCTTATGAGAGTATCAGGTGGCGCTATTTCTGTGCGGCGATTTTGCAGTGTTTTCTATAGGCGCGTATTTGGTGTAGTGCAACCCCGTTCATCTAGCCCTACTCCTACTAGTAGAATGACATGACATTTGTAGGGATGGACCCAACTATAGTTGGGACTGATACCATAGTTGGGGTGTAACACTATCAAGCTGCACTGAACATATATGTACATGTATATAACAAGATACGACTCACCAAGAAAGGAAAATGAATGCTCCAGATGTTGTTCTGGTATTTAGTGGTAAACGGAAATCGGGTAAAGATTTTACCACTGATATTTTGCTGGAGCGGTAAGTAGTAATTTAATCATAAATGTGGCTTTATAGTGTGGTGTAGGGATATTGTAACTTGACACTAAACTGTGCAACACTTTGGATTGTGAAAAGCCTACATCATGTACATGATGACATATGTATCACTTACTTAGCATGCTCAGTTAATTCAGTATCATTCATTGTCATTTCATCAGTCAGTTGACGATCACGAGTTGCATCTGTACCTGGGCCTTTTTCATTTGACTTTTTTGTTTTCACAGATTGGGTACGGATCTTTGTACAATACTGAGGCTCTCTGGACCACTCAAACACCAATATGCCAAGGTAATCTTGCTAGTCAAACATGTCAAATGAGTACTCTTGTACTTAAATAATACTGTAGGCCCTACCACCAATTATTGGTAGTTGTAGGGCCTACAGTGTCATTTAAGTTAGTCATGTTAGTACATGTACCATGTGTATGTGTAGGTTTTACGACTACATGTACATGCATCCGGAGGAAGGACACAAACTTCCTCCATGGTATGTGTACATGTATGTCATTGTCTGGTTTGATTAAGTGTGTTAGACCACGGAGGTTCCTGCCTCCATGGTTAGACCACATCCTTCAATATTTATATGATGAATCTGGTGGGATAAGGATTTATTCTGCCATGACCATCCATGCCATAGGCCTACTTGCAGGACTATTGATTGGCCAAATTTCAAAGAAAGTATCCTTGTACTGGTACAGGGGTCGAAATTAATGGTGGTCCGCTAGCCCGAGGTCAGCAAAAAAGTCGGGGACCAGCTGATCTGATAAAACTGGTGGTCTGGTGGGCCAGTTGAAATCTGATGTCTTTTCTGTCTTCACAAATATCTTTCAATAACCTTTCTCCACGTTAAAATGCTTGTTTTAAGAAAAAAATCCATTATTTTCACGTTCCGCTATTGCGGTGGTGAAAACATGTGCGCAAAGCTCAATGAATTAAAGCTGCTCTGGTTCCTGTCGCACTGCACCCATGCAAAAGAATGCGTGATGGAAATGTTGGAACCAGAACCAACCTGTGCTGTACATGTCCACTCTACATGTACATCGGCCGTACACGTCGTGGATGCAACCCTAATGCTGCAGGTCGAAAATACATTGATGTTGCAAGAGGTTTTCTGCAAGTTAATTCACAGAACTTGGTCTCTTATTTATGTATGTGTTGTCTGCATTCATGAGTTTAATTTGAGGTTGTTCTGCTCGTGGCTCCGGCTCAAGGTTTATCACCCGCTGGTCCTGATGCATCATGCACACTTACCACGCGATACATGGACATTGTTGGCCAGTTTGCTGTCGTGATCGCTTGAGTAGCACTATGTGAATTGTCTATAATTTTCTTGTGAATTTTCGAATGTAAAAAATTTTACATAGACTTAAGACAGGTGTAAATCACTTTTTGAGATAATTTTGGAAGCTGTCGTGCCCATTGATGCAATTCAATCAGCACAAATTTGTTTTTTTTTGAGGCATAGCACAACTGTTTTGTAGCCTAATAAAAGACTGCTTGTATTGTAGTAGGCCTAAGTTAAATAACCATTATTATCGTGGATTCCGAGAAATCTTGGGCAAGTGTTGATCCTATCGAGCAAGCAAATTTATGACATGGCCTGCCCCATCGGGCAGGCCATGTCATAAATTTGTTGCAGCCTGCGCCATAACAAGGATTGCTCAAGCAGCTGCATGTGCCGTTCTGGTATGGGACCACCAAACTTTCAGCAGGATCAGTGAAAATTTTGAAGTACTGGTCCTGCTGGCTACCAGGAAAAAAAGGTTAAATTCGACCCCTGTGGTGTGGTGCTGTGCTAGCATTTACAGCAACACCGGTAGATGTGTTTACTAACAAACGTTGGTCCAGTACTTTGTGATGTTATTTTTAATGTAAAGGTTTGCATAACTGTGAATTTTTAAGGGGACAAGGCAATACAATTATTTACTACAAACCTTAAAACTGTACCTTGTACTTCAATTAATCTTAAAAAAAATATTTTTGTGGTACTCTATAAATCTGTTAGGTTTAAGCAAAATTGTGATGCCATCCCACACAGTCAACCTCCTCATTGCACAAAAAGTGCTGGAACTGCTCTTTCAGATTTTCATGTCTTGTGGTAATTGTTTGTTGTGTAATTAGCCAGCAAACAACCTTTAGTCATGACTGTTTTCAGAGAAAAACATAGTGATTAAAATGTGAACATGAAAGCATGTAAACCGAACAGTGTGTTCCCTAATTTACGTCACAGCAACAGTGCCCTCACTTGTCTTGAGCAGCTTGGACGATTTTTAATTGATTGACATGAGTACACTTTTCAGTGTAATTCAGTAACTTCAAAAGGCTTTTAAACAATTTTCATACACTGGGGAAAAGGATAACGATGCTGAAAGGCGAGTGTGGGAAAAGTTCATTGCATGAATCCTTTAAACTGTTGATGTAAGATGGGCTATTTAAAAAGTGATTCTTGGCTCTTATCTTTTAGAAATATTCAGTGAGGCATGTTTTTTTGTTCCTTTGAAGTGTTTACTTTTCCTTCAATGTAGTTTGATGGATGTGGTGCCAACTTTTGGATGCTACATGTAGCGCTGATGAGAAACCAGGAATTATTTTTTATGTAGCCTTTTTTAAACGTAATTTGTTTCAAGGTAGGATTATAACCATTTGCTCTCGTCTCCCTAGGAAAATAACTTGGATTTCAATAAGTTGCTGGATGCCACCAGCTACAAAGAGGAGCACAGGGCAAAGATGATAAGCTGGGGTGAGGAACAGCGTAAGAAAGACCCTGCATACTTTTGTCGCCTAGCCATCAAAAGTGCATCTCCTAACCATAAAGTTTGGATCATCAGCGATGCTCGAAGGCAAACAGATGTCGCATTTTTCAAAGAGAATTACTCTAAACAGACTGTCACTATCAGAGTTACTGCAGAGGATAGTGTCCGAGCCTCAAGGGGATTTATGTATACTAAAGGTAATCATTCCATTAGTATTTTAAACTCGTCATGAAATGTATTTGATGTGAAACCTATTTTGTTTCACAAAGTCTCAGGCAGGTACATAGCAAGGGACTTGTTATCCCATAGTGAAACAGAATTGTTTGCCCCGGCCCCGTGTAGGTTAAATAACAAAACAAGATTGTGAAATTTATCATCCAGTCAGGAATAAGTTGGGATATTCTTTTATCACCTATTTTTACCAACCAGGAATCATGTTCAAAGTTCCAGTTCTTCATGAATCAATTTTACTAGATTTCCTTAGCTTCGTTTTTTTTTCTTTTAAATTCTTCAACCTTGTGTATTCTTCCACTGTGCGTCCTGTGTGGCTACTTCACATACTGTACTTACCTGGACTTTGAAAATGGGACAAGTCTTCGTGTAAACCACACATTTTTCCAAGTTCACATAAGTCACCAACTAATAATACTCACTAACGCATTATATTGATATTTGTTGTTGATATTATTTTCTTGTAGGTATTGATGATGCGGAGTCTGAATGCGATCTTGACCATGGAGTGACATGGGATTTCATTATATCTAATAATGGAAACATAGATGTACTTGAACCTCAACTTGCTCAAATTATAGACCATATACAAGAAAAGTTGACCTATACTTAACAGCGTTACATGATTACATGATACTGTCTAAATTTATAGACTGCATAACATTGGAATATCTTATAAATACAAATGTTCATTTCTTTGAAATGTTTGAAAATGTGATGCGCCATCTGAAACTCTTAGATATTGACTTAAATGATAGAAGGTTCCTGTTCAAGTTATATATCTAAAGTTTAGCTCATTTCAAATATTTCTGTATAGCATTTGCTCATCCCGATGGCTTGTCTTCATGTAAAGAGACATTGAAACAAGAAAACTTACCATAGCAAAAATGAAAAATTCCGGCAACTTTTCTTGCTCACTGTTTGTTAGATTGAAGATTTGCATTAATATATCTTGAAAACCAAAAAGTCTTCCAAATATGGGATTTGAAGATTACAAATAAAGTTGGATACTCAGGACTCAAAAGTGCTTTCCTTAAGAATTCTGTTAAAATTATTAAGTAAACCGCTTAGGCTTGCTTACCCGAGTTGAAATTTGAATGTTAATGACACAAATCAGTAATACATGTTCTACATTTACAAAGCTTTTCTGTGTACATGTTCAGGTATGCTTTATGTAACTTGTAATGAGTACAAGACAATACACTGTGCAGTATCTGATTGTAACTATGATATATTTCATCAAGCAGATCACACACGTACATTTCATTCAAATTGTAATCTTAACTTGTTAGTGCATTCAGTGCAATTTACTTGGATCGGGACAATAAATCACCGGGACGATAGTAAATAGTACGTGTTCTATCTTACGATGTCAATGATAATAGTATTCAAATACAATCTCAAAGAGAGGCCCTTTGATCCCTGATGGCGCGCTTCCGGAACCTTTGGGTCAGGAACGTACATAAAAAATTTAGACTTGCAACGCCTTTGTATGAAATAGAAGCCAACCAGCGGCCATTTTACCGAGCCGAATACAAAGGCGCGGGTTGGCTTGCTTTCCGTTGTATCTATTGACGCCAGGGAGAACCATGGCAAGCAAGTGCTGGGATAAGCTTTAGATTAGGCTCGGTAAAATGGCCGCTGTTGCATTCAATGATCTTTGTAAGCTGATTAGGGGCATTGCCAGTCCATATTTGTTTTATTTACGTCAGTGCCTTGGATAGGAAATATGGTGCAGAAATTTCAACATTTGGAATAATTTTAGTTCAGTTACTTCTTAAAACTCTACTCTTAAAAAGGCTTTTTGTAAAATATTTGAATATATATGAAAAAATGACCTGACATAAAAGAGAAATATCCTGCCAAAAATTGACCTACCACTTCCGAAAATCGAAAATACATCAAGAAAAGTGCAATTCGGTGGTCTCGTACGCAGATGAACAATTACGGAAAGATTATGGCTGTCTTTGAAATTTATAAGGAAATAAACTTAAAGCAATGGTTTTGCGAAAGATTCTGATGCTGACAAGAACTTTGTCATGTCTACTCAACGGAATCTGGAACCCATCGACTGAAGGTAGGTAAATCTTTGCAGCGTTGTATAAACTCGTTTCCATGTTAAGCACGGGGAATGAAAACAAACGTGCATGAACAAGGAGACCTGTAGGAACGATACCACCGGAAGCAGAAGGTCGTCAATGAAATTAGTTTTTACCCATCTCCAGGTAACTTTTCCTATATATTACTTGACGAGGACAAGGAGAAAATTCCGACATGAGTTTTTCTTGGGGTGGTTTCAGTTAGAAATCAATTTCCAAAAATTATAGGATTTGAAAGGACGGCCCATGTAAAATCTCCATAAGCGGACCGCGCGAGAATTCCTGAAGCTAGCTGCGTAATATTTTACTGTCAGGCTCTATTGAATGAGATCCTTTTGGACGTTTGAATCACTTAAGTTCCCCATTCTGCTTAGTCTTGCCCCAAGACTGGCTGTGCTGTTTAAATTTGGTCGGCGCACCACCTCAGTTGCAGGCGCCATGCGCTGGCGAACACAGCTATACAGACCTTTTTCCAGCGATGTCAGGATCTGGCTGGACCTAGCTCTGATGTGTTGTGATGGTAATGTGCATAGTGTTGTGATGGTAATCTACTTATTCAAGATAAACTAATCAAGCATGCAGCACGCTTGCACGTGGTTGAAGCTGCCCGTAGGAATATATACGTTCACTGTGGCCAAGGCGGTGCACAGGTGGTGGTATTGTTTACATTTAGTCACACGGGTGAAAAAGGTCTATTCACACGAGACGGCCTGCCAGAAAACCAGTCTGTAGAAATCTGCAAAGCTTTTATCTGAAAATCCGAGCATACTTTACGCGCTCAAATTGCCATGAATAATTGTTCATGCGCACTGCCGAAAATGCAGTCTGCATGGCGCACGGTCTTCAGCAGTGCGTACGGCAGTGCAGTGACGTAGTCAGGGGGGGGGGGATTACGTGCCCCCCACAAATGCGGGGTGCCCCCAGCTGCCCCTCCCCACCGAAAAAACGGATGAATGGATATTGAACAAAGGCTAACAAAACTCCCCCCAAAATAAATAAATAAATAAATAAATAAATAAATAAATAAATAAATAAATAAATAAATAAATAAATAAATAAATAAATAAAAAAATAAATAAATAAATAAATAAATAAATAAATAAATAAATAAATAAATAAATAAATAAATAAATAAATAAATAAATAAATAAATAAATAAATAAATAAATAAATAAATAAATAAATAAATAAATAAATAAATAAATAAATAAATAAATAAATAAGTAAATAAATAAATAAATAAATAAATAAATAAATAAATAAATAAATAAATAAATGCGTTCGAAGGCGCAAGACGTGCTTCACTACTGCTCCGTCTTTTCGAGTAATTTATGGGGATTTGGTGGCCTTTCTTCCTTCTGCGTATCGTCTCTTGCAAGGGTAAGATTTTTCTACCAGACATATAGAAGCTCTGAAGTGCAGATAGACAAATTTGAAGGCCTTTGGGCCTTCATTTCGCGATCAAGATTGGTTCTGTGGCCTGTGCCACGGAAGCCATCTTGGATACACCACCATGTATAGGCATGGTATGAGAGGCTACAAGCTTGACCGATCCACAACAATCAGATTCAATGTCCGGAATTTGGATGATGTAACATCGAAAGACGTGCTATACGCTGTGAACAGAGAATTGAATACAACAGAATCTGTCAAGTGTATCGCACCATTGGAGAACGGATGGTTCAACATCACTTTTGACAACGGGAAGCACTGTGAAGATGTCGCTAGAAAAGGACTGATCTTGAAGAACACGTTCGTTGCCTGCGAACGCGTCAATGCAATGAACTCGGTTGTCGTTTATGTCAAAGCACCCTATGAGATGTCGGATGCTGTTGTGCTTGCAGCCCTGGCCGAATACGGCAGTGCTGTTAATGTCAGACGACTCGTCCATGACTTCAATACTGACATTGAGAATGGGGTTCGCAGCGTTCTTATCAAGAATATAAAAAGTGCGATCCCAAGCTACCTTCGCATTGGCAGCTTCACCTTACCTGTACGTCATCGTGGACAAGAGAAGACATGTAAAATTTGTAATCAACCAGGCCACTTCGCGAGAGACTGTCAGCACAAAGGGAGATGTTTCATCTGTGGCAGTGGTCAACATCGAGCGGCGTGGCATGACGACCATCAGGACAGAGAAATTAGACAACAGACAGAGGAGGAAGATTCGGACGACATATTGGATAGCAGCGGAGACGAGCAAACAGATAAGGTTGAGGAGTGTGAGGAAAGACTTGAGATTCTGGAGTCCCAAGAACAAGACAACGCAACTAGCCAGGTCCAAAAACCACTGGGCTTTTGGGATGAAGCAATAAATGAGACCAACAGAAGAATCTTAGAAGAAGCAACAGACGGAGACGAATTGCAAAGTGTGCATGAGGCTGCTGTTACTGAAGGAGAGAATAAAGTGGAAAACGGCGAAATGGAGACCGTTGACATGGAATCTAGCATCGCCCCAGAGGAAGCCGCATCTATGAGAGATATTTCGACACAAGAGATCCACGACGAAGAGGTAGATACGTGGCAGTATGTGTCATACACCCGTGGGGGCGTACAACGCCTACGCAAGAAGCGTACCACTTGGGAGCGGAAGTCTCACAAGTTGTCGGCCGGTAAGCCCAAGGTGTCTTTCAAGTTGGGAAAAACTCAGCGAAGTAGCCAAGCACGACGGCAGTCATGCCCCTACATTCGGGTGGCTCGTCCTAAACAGCACCCCCAGCGTGGTGGTGTTCAGTCCGGTGATGTCGTCAGCTCGGAGATCCAGCCCCAAGCAGCTTCCCAAGCAGGAACCATTGTTCGGGCAGGAGCAGTTAGTGCTGAACAGCCCAGAACCGATGGCGCGCCCAGTGATGTCGCTAAATCAGAGAACAATGTTCAAATTGATACCACTAAACAATTTTGCGATTCGGTCCCACCGGAGGCGACAACACGACCGGAATCGGTTTCACTTTCCACGGCTTATCCAAAGAGACAGGGACCAGAGGAACAGACACAGCAAAACACGGATGTTGAACCGAGCCAGCTAACTTGGGCCCAGCGCTGCGCCCAAGGAAACAAGCCCAGCCTGACAAGTCGTGCAAACGGACAAAGACCAAATTTGGTTCCGCAAACCCAGAAGAGCGAGTCAAGCCAGGTTCTACCAACACCACTGACAGGCAAGGGAAGAGGGCGCGGACGACCATCCAAGCAGTAGGCTTTCATCTATTGATATGTTTTTTTCTTTACATGTATTTTTTTTCATGACTTGTTTGTCAGTTGCAACCTTTAATGTGAATGGTTTACGTAATGCACAAAAGAGAGGAGTCATTTTTGATTACCTACAGCGCAGACATTTTGATCTTATTTTTTTGCAAGAGACACACAGTGAAACTGAAGACCAGGTATTTTGGAGCAAACAGTGGCCGGGAAAGATTTATTTCAACCATGGTAACAGACATTCTAGGGGAGTTGCAATTCTTACTTCCGGTAAATTGGGACTTGAAATTGAAAACCTCGAAAAAGATGATGATGGGAGATGGATCAGGGGGGAGTTAAAATGGAACAACACCATTTTTTCTGTTGCGTCAGTGTATGCTCCAAATGACCGATATGATAGAGCGCATTTCTTTGACGGTTTAGTTGATCGTATTGAGCTAACTGATAACTGGATTTTGGGAGGGGATTTCAATTGTAATGTAGATAATATTCATGGTGTGGATCACAGTAAGACTAATTTACAAAATTTTGCCCAGGGAAAAGATTTGTATGATGTGTGGCGCACTATAAATCCGGACATGCCTGGCCTAACTCATTTTCATAAAGCCACTAAAACGGGGAGCAGAATTGATTATGTCTTCATTTCTTCAAATCTGTTGAATAGTATCCTGGATATTTCCCTGCATGTAAATGGTTTTTCTGACCACCGTATTGTTAACGTTCGATTGGAAGACAAAGATACAAAGCATGGCAATGGTCGTTGGATTTGCAACAACAGCCTTTTAGACAACAAGGATTGTTTCGACAGATTGGATAATTTTTGGTATTTTTGGAGATTTCAAAAAAAGTGCTTTGACTCTCTCCATGAATGGTGGGAAGTGGGAAAATTTCGAATTAGAGAAATTATTCAGGATCTGGGTAGAGAATTGGCATGGGAAAGAAATCGAAGACGAATTGCGTTACAAAAGCAATACATGTTTTTAATAGATAATCCTGACAAATGTAAAATTGAAGACGTCCAAAATATTGAATCTCAACTGCGGAATTGTGAGATCGAGGAATGGAAAAGAGCCAGAATCAGAGTGAGAAACATTCTTAAGGAGGAAAGCGAAAAGCCTTCGAAATATTTTCTCAATTTAGAGAAAGAACAGATTCAAAGAAACAAAATTGACAAATTTTTGACGTCTGAGGGTAATTTTGTCAGTGCCCCTGCTGATATGTTGGACTGTGCTGGTAATTTCTATAGGAATTTGTACACCGTGGAGGACATTTCAGAACAGGATTTGCAGCAAATTATTTCCCAAGTAGAATCTAAGTGTATTCCAGATGATTTGGAGGAATTTTTGAACAGTGATATCTCTGAAAATGAAATCAAGTGCGCTCTCTTCCAGATGAACAAGAATAAATCCCCTGGGCTGGATGGCCTCACAGTGGAATTTTACCAATCCGTGTGGGATATCATAGGCTCAGACGTTCTGGATGTTTTTAATTTCTGTTATAGAACGGGGCTTCTTTGCGATTCCATGAATTCGGCTTTAATTCGTCTAGTTTACAAAAACAGAGGTAACAAACATGATTTGAAAAATTGGCGTCCAATAAGTCTCTTGAATGTGGATTATAAAATTTTGTCTAAAGTTATTACCAACAGGTTGAAACTTATCATGCCTATTATTGTAGGCGAGGAGCAATCGTGTGGTGTTCCTTCTAGGAGAATTCAGGATAATCTTATGATCCTCAGGGACGCTGTTGATTATGTCAATTGGAATAATTTAAAAGGATCTGTTATCAGTCTGGATCAAGAAAAAGCTTTTGACCGCATCAATTGGATTTATATGTTCTCAGTCCTTGAAAAAGTAGGAGTTCCTCCCAAGTTGATTAATTGGATAAAACTTTTATACAGTAATCCCAACTGTAGTATCATCATAAACAATTTCATTGGTGTGCCAATACAAGTTACGCGGGGTATTCGGCAAGGATGCCCTCTTTCTCCATTGCTTTATTCTATATGTGTAGAAGGCTTGGCGTCATTAGTTCGATCTAACCGTGCTTTGAAAGGTATAAACCTCCCTGATTGGGATCATAGTATTCGACTTATTCAACATGCGGATGATGCTAATTTGTTTGTTACTGACGATTCGGAGTTTAGTGTTATACAGAACATCCTCGGAACCTTTTGTGCTGGATCTGGTTCCAAACTCAATGTTGAAAAGACTAGAGGAATGTGGCTAGGGAGATGGCGTGATAGAATGGATTCTCCCTGTAAGTTTGTGTGGTGTAAGAAAATGAAAATTCTGGGTATAGTAGTCGGTAATGATGTGTCTCCTGAGGATAATTGGGGTCCAAGAATTAACAAGATTAATTGTACATTACAAAAATGGTCCAAGAGAAATTTAACCTTTCATGGGAAAACTGTTATTGTGAATACCTTCATTGGAGCTGGGATTAGCTATATTGGTAGCGTTGTTAGTTGCCCTCCTGAATTTGAGAAGAGAATTAGTAATGCTATTTGGAATTTTTTCTGGGATGGGAAAATCGGGAAAATCAAGAGGAAGACTATCATTAGTCCAGCTAATATGGGTGGTACAGGCCTTGTCGATGTTAGTAGTAAACTGACGAGTCTAAAATTACAGTGGCTTGTCCGATATGCTAACTCTAGTGGCATGTGGAAACATTTCTTTGACTATTGGATCAATCGAGCTAGCGGAAATAGTAATTTAGGGTGGTACATTTTTGGCAACCCTCAAGTTCGCTTAGAGACAACGAGTTTTTATGTCGATGTTATCTGTGCCTTTCATCGGGCCAGCGGGAAGATCAATACTAACTTTTCGTGTCTTTTAGAAACTCACGGTCTTCCTCTGTATAATAATGTTTATGTTACTGTGGATAATTCTACTTTTCATAGCAACGTTCTTCGAAATGTTGGGATTTCCCACGTTAAGGACATAGTTCGTAATAGTCGCCTAATTTCATTTCGCGAAGTTGCTAGGAAATGTAAAATCATGAATATTACAGCTGGTAGAATCATGTCTAGAATAAATGAGGTTATTGATTTCTCTTTAGTTGAAGAACAGAGACAGGGTCCCCCCAATCATATCTGCAATTGGTTTACCGTGGACAATTTAGCAAACAGTCCTATATCTATTCCGAAAACCAGCTCGAGGACAAATTATCGAAATCTGGTCCGTCAGCAATGTGTTGAACCAAAAGTACAGCAAGTATGGCTCAATGTTCTGAATATTGTTCATCTTGATTGGTCAATTGTTTGGAAAAGTTGTCTTAGTAACTCACTTATGGACCTGGATGATAAGCAATTCTTGTATAAAGTGAAACACCGCATTTTGCCCACAAAGGACGTCCTGTATAAGATAGGCAAAGTTCATGACATCATATGTCCCCTTTGTAAACAGGAGCCTGAATCCCACGAACACATTCTGATATTCTGTACCTGCACTATGGAAGCCTGGATATTCGTCGAACGTCTGTTAAGAATGTATACTGGAGACAAATTTTTTTACCTTAATGATTGCAACAGAGTACTTTGCTATGACCTAGACCCAGTCCCACAGGTGGTTGTCGCAAAAATGCTGAGGCAGATATGGAATTGCAGATGTAAGATAGTTTTCAATAATTACAAGTCTGCTTTAGACATAGACATAATCTTTCAGTTCAAACAAAATTTGAAAAGTTTTCTACTTTCGGAATTCACGAGACTGAGCACTGAAAATTTCAAAGAGAACTATGAGAAAAATAATGTCCTCTGTTCTGTTGAAGCCAATGCACGGGTAAAATTCAATTATTAATTTCACTGTTGAGATTTGGGGAGACGTACCTGTTTGATATTCCTTTTCATAGTTTCCTTTGTGTATCTTTCTTTAATACTGTCTGCCATGGTTTTTTAAATGTACATTTGTCTTTTCTGTTTAATTTATTATTATACTGATGTTTAGGTTTAAGGTGGTTCCTGTTATAACTGTGAATGGTAGATGAAATAAATGGAGCCATATAGCTCCACTATAAAGAAAAAAAAAAAAAAAAATAAATAAATAAATGCGTTCGAAGGCGCAAGACGTGTCTGTTTGGAGCTCCGCCGGTTTTGAGGTTGTCAGTCCCTTTGGCGTGCCTTTGTGGAATAGTTTTGAAGGTAATCTTTTCAGGAAGGAAAGTAGAACTCACACATATAGTTAGGTTGGTTTTTCGCTTTTTCTGGAGGCCTTTTAGGCCGCATCTTTTCGTCGGTGTTTGGTTGCTGGAGCCGTGAATTCAAGATGGCGTCACGGTTTCAGCTACGACGCCCATTTACCGTGCGTTTCAACACACGACACGTCAAGGGTATTGTTAAGCCTGAAGATGTATACAATGCTGTTAATAGAGAATTGAAGACAAGAGGAAATATGCGTTGTATTGCGGAGCTGGAAAACAGGTGGTATAACGTAACAGTAGACAACGAAAAGAACTGTGATCGTTTGGCGACATATGGTCTGATGTTAAACGGCATGCTAGTGGACTGTGAGAGAGTTGCGGTGGCGACCTCGGTAGTGGTCTATATCAAAGCACCCTACGAACTGAGCGACCAGGCAGTTATAAGTGCCCTGTCGGCTTACGGGACTGTAGACAATCTCAGGAGGCAATACCACGATTTCGACCTAGAGATTGAGAGTGGAGTGCGGTCTTGCCTTATAAAGAATTTGACCAAACCGATACCAAGCTATATAAGACTCGGCAGTTTTTCTCTCCCTGTGAGATACAGGGGGCAGGCAAAAACATGCAAAATTTGCGAGAGCATCGATCACTTTGCTCGGGACTGCCCTCAACGCGGTCGATGTTTCGTTTGTGGGGAACGAGGTCACCAGGCAAGTTGGCATGAACGTGAGGAGAAACAGAAGGAAACAGACACAGAGGGTGACACAGAATATTCCGACGAGCCAGATGAAGGAGACAAGGATAGCGAGGGGACTGAGACCGTTTTCGAGACGGAGATGGAGGACGAAGATCAAGAAGAAGAAGAAAAAGAAGAAGTGACGTATGCCTCCAAAGCTAAACCAAGACAGAGAACAAATTGGAGTGATATGATGGAGATCGAGTTGATAAGGAAAAGGAAGGAGAGGGAGAGAGAAGATACTACAGAATTTGGAGATAGCGAGAAGCAGAGGAAGATGACAAAAGGAGATCAGGGAGATTGTCTGCTCTCAGAGGCCGAGACGAACGTATACACCAACCAGGAATCAGGACTTATGGTAAGCCAAGAGTTAGAACAGGTTAGTCAGGATATAGTACAGCAAGCCTTTTCGGAAAGTGTGCTCAGCCAGGATGACCGGCCGGCAGACATAGCAAAATCCATTCGGCCAGAAAATCTGAAAATTCTTTTTGAAGACACGACAGAGTCGTCTCAACCTGTCATGGACGAGGCCAGCCAGTCGTCCCATCTGGAAACTATTGGGGGAAGCGGTCAGGAGATGAACCAGAGAGTCACAGCGGAGGACAGTCAAGGAAACGCCACTCAGGAAACCGCTCAAGAAACCAGCTCAATCCTCGCAGAAGAGGCCAGTCTGCAAACTGCATCAGCTGTCAATCAGCCAGTCCTTTTGGGGACTTCCCACGGTAACACATCTGAGACCTTTTGGGGAACCATACCGGAGACAATCTCGGGGTTTGGAGTAGAGGCCACCCAGGGATCCTTTTCCACGCCAGTTGCTAGCCAGACAACCATACCCGAGACTTTTGAGCCTAACGAGGAAATCGCACTAGAGATGGTCCAGGGATCAACACTGGACTCTAGTCAAGCTGGTTCACGAGTCATTAGTGCAACCCAAGTAACCGCCGTGGACAAAACTGAGGAAAAAGTAAAGTACACCAGAAGGGGAGTTGAAAGATTGAGGAAAAAGAGAACCAGTTGGGAGCGCAAGAACAAGGAACATCAAGAACCATACAGCCTAACGAAGGGGAGAGGAAGAGGAAAGTCACTTTAAGTATTGTTTCTCTGTTGGTTTTTTTTTAACTAGAAATTCGTGACCCGTCTTGTCCTCCTTTTTCTGATGCTAAGATTGGCCACTTTTAATGTGAACGGTCTCAGGGATTACGGGAAAAGGCAAATTATTTTCAACTATCTGAAAGATAACTTCGATA
Source organism: Acanthaster planci (assembly GCF_054643075.1). Taxonomy (NCBI): domain Eukaryota; kingdom Metazoa; phylum Echinodermata; class Asteroidea; order Valvatida; family Acanthasteridae; genus Acanthaster; species Acanthaster planci. The sequence continues at coordinate 156,375 of NC_141781.1, read as the reverse complement.
TTGCTTGTTTGCAAGAAACTCACAGTGTCGCTTCAGATGAGTCCATTTGGAAGAAAGAGTGGGGAGGGGATGCAATTTTCAGCCATGGCACTAGTTCTTCTAAGGGAGTGGTTATTTTGGCATCAGAAAAGAGAGGTCTCAAACTAAACAATCCGGATAAAGATAACGAAGGGAGAATTGTAGGGGGAGATTTTATGTGGAAAACTATTCCTTTCAACATATTGTGTGTTTACGCTCCTAATCAAATGAATGAGCGACAAAAGTTTTTTAGTAATCTTTATAAATACGTCAAACAAGATGACAGATGGATTATAGCGGGAGATTTCAATTGTCAAATCGATCTGCATTCTGACAACGATAAAAGCAAATCTGAGTTTCAGAATTTGATTATTGAAAATGATCTCATTGACGTCTGGGGGAATTTATATCCTTCTGACAAGGGCTTCACCTTTTTTCACAGGGGTCTTAAAAAGAGCAGTAGAATTGACTATATTTTGATTTCGCGTCAGTATTATAATTTTTTGAGTGACGCTAAGGTCAATTCAAACGGTTTATCCGACCATCTGGTTCTTGCATGTAATTTTAACTGCTGCACCACTGATCGTGGTCCAGGAAGATGGATTTGTGATAACGGTATTCTCTGTGATGATTCCTGTGTAGATTATGTGACTAACTTTTGGAAGTTTTGGAAAACGCAAAAAAATTCTTTTGACAATTTATTTGACTGGTGGGATATTGGAAAGGGCAAAATTAAAGCCATTTTGAAGTACTACGCTGAGGCTAAATACAAGGCCAGTAAGAAATTTAAAACTAAGCTGCAAAAAGACATGAACAGACAACTCGCTAAGGATGTTCCTAATTCTCAAATTGTTGACGACATCAATAAAAAACTGAAACAGTTGGAAGTTAATGAACTGGAAAACGCTAGAATTAGATCCCACATCAACAAAATTTCTGGGGAAAAAGGTTCGCAGTTTTTCAAAATTCTCAAATGTCAGAGAGATTCGGATAATTTAATTAAAAGTTTAGTTGACGAGTGCGGTAATGAACATAAAGATATTGAGAGTCTTAGCAAACACATCATTTCTTTTTATAGACAGCTGTATTCTAATGGTGGTATTGAAGAAGAAAACTGTGATGTTATTTTAGACAGTGTTGACAAGGTTCCTTTTGACAAAGATGTCGTTTACTCAATGAATAGTGACCTTACTGATGACGAAATACTCTTTGCTGTCAATCAAATGAGTAGGGGTAAATCACCAGGTCTCGATGGCCTGACGGCCGAATTTTATCAAGCCTTTTGGCCTATTTTGAAGGATGATTTTAAAGAAGTTATAGGCGAATGTAATACGTCCGGGAATCTGCCTCGTTCTATGAATATGGCTTTAATTCGTTTGATATTCAAAAACAAGGGAGAAAAGACCGACCTAAAAAATTGGAGACCGATCAGTCTCCTTAACGTCGACTACAAAATCATTTCAAAAATCATAACCAATCGTCTTAAGAAAATTATGCCCAGTATCATAGGCGAAGACCAATCCTGTGGCGTTGAGAATAGAAATATTCAAGATAATTTAATGACTATCAGGGACACTATTTACTATATTAATCATGAAGGTAGAGAGGGCGCTCTTCTAAGCATTGATCAAGAAAAAGCTTTCGACAGAATCGAGTGGAATTATATGTTTAAGATAATGGAGAAAATGGGAATTCCTGGTAATTTAATCAATTGGATTCGTGTCATGTATAACGATCCTTCGAGTTGTATCATTATTAACAATCATGTCTCTGAACCTTTCAAAGTGGGCAGAGGGATTAGGCAGGGCTGCCCCATGTCCCCATTATTGTATTCGATTTGTGCTGAAGGTTTGTCGAGTCTCATAAGAAAAAACAATTCTATTACTGGCATTCAGCTTCCTAATAGTCGTCACGAGTCCTTGAAGATAGTTCAACATGCAGATGACACCACCATCTTTGTTACCGATGATAACGATTTCCCCATCCTTGACGATATTTTCTCTACTTACAGTAGAGGTTCTGGATCAAAAATAAATTACAGTAAATCTAATGGTCTGTGGTTAGGGAAATGGAGATCTCGCACAGACGCTCCAGGTGGTTTTAATTGGGGGAACGATCATTTGAAAATTCTCGGTATTTATTTCGGGAATGACGATAGCGTCGAGAGGAACTGGGGTCCTCGTGTCAGTAAGATGAGTGCTGTTCTAGACAAATGGGCAATCAGAAATTTAACTTTGAAAGGTAGAGCTATTGTTGTAAACTCTTTTTTCGGTAGTTGCCTCTCTTATTATGGAAAAGTTTTATCTTGTCCAGATGATGTGGTTAAAAAGATGGAAAGAATTAAGTGGTCCTTTTTATGGAATGGCAAAATAGAGAAAATTAAGCGCAGTACCATGTGTGCACCTGTAAAAAAGGGTGGACTTGGAGTGATTGATATTAAGAACAAACTTCATTCTTTGAGAATCAATGTTTTGACGAAATTCCAAAATAGTGCGGGAAAGTGGAAAAGTTTTTTCGAATATTGTCTTTTTAATGCCAGCGGTCCGTATCATCTTGGATGGTTTATCTTCTCCAACCCTAAGATTGTAGAAAAGAATGCACAGCCTTTTTACAAACAGCTGATCAAAGATTTCAGCCATCTAAAAGGAAAGTTAAATTTTTGTCCTTCGTGTGTAAACGAGGTCAAAGACATCCCTCTGTGGAAGAATAATGTAATTACTGGCAACTTTACAAAGGTCATGGATAGTAAGGTTCTTAAAGCGAATGGAATTTTTTGTCTCGGTCAGATCGTAAATAACAATGACATTATTTCAGTCAAGGATTTGACTATGGTTTGTAAAATTCTGCCTATTAATGCTGGTCGGATTAGAACAGGCTTAAAAAGAAATATTAAGGATGAGTACGTTTCGGAAAATAGAGAAGGTCCCGGGAATCATCCGTTAAACAGCGTCTTTCTTTTTGATGACGAATCGTATGATGTCACTTCTGTCAATGTTAAATCTGTCTGTGAGGGCTTAAACCTTATGTATTTTGAGACTCCAAAGGTCCAGAGTTATTGGGAAGAAATTTTCGGCACCAGTTCTCTGGATTGGGAAATTATTTGGTCTGTGAGAGGCTGTCAATTTTTGGATGCTGATGATAACGATATTTGGTTTAAATTGAAACATAAGATTCTACCAACTAAGGACAAGTTAAAGCTTTATGGTTTGATAGATGAAGAGAATTGTTATTTATGTCACCGAGGGAGGGAAAATGTGTACCATCTTTTCGTTGTTTGTCCCTACAATATTGAAGCCTGGTTATTTGTAGAAAAAATGATTCGTAATTATTTGAAAGATGTTAGTTTCTATTTGACAGACAAGATGAGAATTTTGGGTACGGGTATTAAGAATAGGTTATGTTTATTTCTTATTGGACGTCTGCACAGAGTGATTTGGAAAGTAAGGTGTACATATGTTTTCTATAAGGGCAGCATGCCTCCACGTGATGTTCTGCAAGTGTATAAATCAAGCCTGAAGAAATTTATTTTTCGAGAACATACAAGACTAGATGAAAATGCTTTTTGTTCAATTTATGCAAAACATTCGGTACTCTGCTACGTTCAAAATGAAAAGATTCACTTTTGTTTCTAAATTATGGGAAACCAATAGCCTTTTAATGGTACCTTTTTATTTTAAAAAAAAAACATGTACTTAATTATCTGTTTTTTTTATCAGTAAAGGAAACGTAATAACCCTGTTTATTTAGCTGTACCTCTAGCTGTAAATTTTGAGTGATTGAATAAATGGAGCTGTATGGCTCCACTTTCACGAAAAAAAAAAAAAAAAAAATACATAAATAAATAAATAAATAAATAAATAAATAAATAAATAAATAAATAAATAAATAAATAAATAAATAAATAAATAAATAAATAAATAAATAAATAAATAAATAAATAAATAAATAAATAAAACCACACCATTTAAAGCTGGTGCCCCCTTTGTGTCCTCCACAAGTAAAATCCTAGCTACGCCACTGGCGTTAGGGTATTAATATTCATGATCCTGAGCGAGTGAAGTATGCTCGGAATTGTTCGGGGTAGCCTGTCAGATTCTACAAGACTGGTTTTCTGGCAGGTCGCCTCTTGTGCTTATAGCACCCTCGATCAGTAGGTAGCGATATTCGGGTGAGCTCGCCAGCGCATGTCGTCTGCACGGTGCACCGGCCAAAACAGTAAAACCAGTCTTGCGGCAAGACTACATTCTGCAGTGCATTTCATTATGGCGGGCAAGGGCCGAAGACACTCTGGGGTGCACCACTAAAAATAAATTCCGATAGACAGCAGTGATAAATCCCCATACTTCACAAATATTTTAAAAGTACTCACAACTCTCACAGGTGTTCAGGCTGCACAGAAAAATGATGTTCCACATGTCCTCTTTCATTTTCCTTTCAATTTTCGAGGGGTTAACCAATGAATTTTTGAGAAATTTTCACCAGAAGCAGACCACCCCTAAAATGCAGAAAATGTCCCTGTCCAGAAAAGTAGCCATTTTGAAAAACCATCCCTCGGCAAAATGGCTCAAATAGTGCCACTTTCAAAGCTGATTGCATCCGAATTGCTCAGAATTGGAAGCCTTGAGTCCGGCCCAGAGGTTCAGTCTCATTCCTCAGTTCCATGGCTCTCAGGACCCTCTAATGTAGAATATTTTGATTCTATAACTTTTATTAATGAGTTCGGCCGACATATTTCAATACGAGGGTGCACCCTCTGGCCGAGGCGAGTGCATGTATGTAGCGCCCTCTATTACAGCCGACGACATTAGTCTTAAATCCGTGCTAGCCAGTTTCCGTGGAGTTGTTTACAAAAATGGTTTCTGCACGTAGGTCGCATCATAGTGCCCTAGCCTATTGGAAGTTTTGTTTGACGTTCGCGTTGCTTGTCACACGTTCTAAGTGCAGTACATGCACTTTGGCTCACTGCGGACCAGGGTTGTTCACTCGCTTGAACGAGTTATCACTGTATGCAGGGCATGCATCGTAATGTACATGTACATGCACATACGGTACGTGATAGTTGTTACTAGGCCTCTTCAGTGCCAGGCTTGGTGATAAAACCAGTCCATGAAATCTCATGCGAGGAAGATGTCGATCTTCCAAACTGTTGATACAGCTTGTAAAGTTTTTTAGACTGATGAATATGTCCGATGAATGTGACATGTTGCGGTGTATGATGACTGCGAAGAGTACGGATGGATTCAGTAAAAGTTCAATCATTATGGTAAGATTATTGTAAATTTTTATTCCGCTTCCATGAAAACTACATCCGTAGGCCTGTGAAAAACAATTTATTGGAGGGTCTAAATGTACCGCAGTCATACAAAGGCTGTATTTTATTGCTCCATGGTGTAACATGACCATTCTAAACGGTAAAGTTGAATATCCAAGCTCAATATGAGTCTAGAGGGCACAATTGGATTATCCGCACTTGCTGTAACTTAGACGTAAACAAAGCATACGTGTTTGGAGGAATAGTTTAACTTCAAGTATCCTGGAACAAAATAGCTTACAAAATGTGTATAGACTGTAAAAGACAATTCTGTGCAATTTCTGGTCGGCGGTTCAGACTCGTAATTTGGTTCACATAATGGGGTCACTCCGGCATGTACTGTGCCTCCGAGTCCGATTACTGAAATCTGTACCCATTTTGGAATTTTAATTGCATCATTTCTGTGGGTATTTTGATTGGTCCCCGTTAAAGGCTACCTAACTTGGGTAGATATTGAGATCGATTAATATCGCCAAGGCTTGACCTCTTCTACTTACTTTCGACAATTTTTCTTGCTTTCGTACGTGTTGATGACATTATTGCACAACCGTACTGAGGTAATTACAAGATCATAGGTAAACAAAGTTGAAAATGTTTTCACCGTTGCTAAAAGGCTTTGCCGAAAATCCGGACGTTTGTCCTTCGTCAGGGTGGTGGCGGACAAACGCCCAAAAATGCGGCAACCTTTTGCATCGATGGCACTTTTCAAATTTATTGTTTACCTAAATTTCAATGTACAGGTCTACTCCTCACGGTAGGCTGCTTGATAGGATGGTTGTCAGACAGGCGTAAGACTTAAAAATAGTCTTTGATTAAGGCTCGAAATGGGATAAAAGCTCAAAGCGGTAATTTCAGGAAAACAGTACTGAGGATGTTTTGCTGTGTTCAAATTCGATTCAGACTTGACTTCTGGGCTTATGGAATAACAAAAATACACTTAACTTTGAAGCCCCATGGAACTAGCGCTCCTTGTCGGTTGCAGCCATCCCCGGCCCATTACAGCCTGCATGGTTTTGCCTGATATAGGAAGTACCGCGGTGCCTATAAATATTCGAACTAATTCCGTCATGCTCTTTGATCGATATTTATACATTATATTACAGCTGTTGCCTCTCAAACGGCTTCATGCAAAGCCAGACTGCGAAGTTACGAAGTCAATCATTTCCACCTGATACCAATCAGTTTTAGAGGAATAGCTACGATGATGTGAGGGTAATAAAGTGTGTAAGTCTACGACCTATACGGTGAGCACGGGTGACTGGATCCGCACAAAGATGTGTACTCTTGAAAAGCCTGTAATTCCCAAATCAGGTAATTATAACATTGCGCTAGAAAGAGGCAAGTCTAGCGTCTCATTTAGTTTGACGATAATCCATTCCTCCATCATTTTCCAAGCCCTGTTGTACAGAATCTCAGAAAATAAAGGATGCGACTGATCTGCACAAATCATGGGCCTTTTTATAAATGTCACATAACTCTCTAACGTCACTACCAATAACTTTACTGGCAGTTGTCGTTATCCTCTAGTTTTTTCAAATTGCCATTTGTCAAACAGTTAAACCAAACAATGATGGAAACAGTATCCTGTATAATAACTCAGCTTTTTGTGTCCCACCCCGCCCACCCGCGATTTTTAATGAGAATTTAACCGTGACGAGGTGGATTGGATGTCTGACTTTTGTACATTGTCTCCTATATCACTCAGCCAACTACAGGCTAGTCCCGATACATTGAAACCGTAAATGCTCAAATTCATTTATGTTTTTACTATAAAAAACTGTAATCGACTTATTTTTTCAAACTGACAACTTTGCCATACTTTTACTTTCTTAAGAATTTTAGATCAAGAATATTCCTGTGACCAAATTAAAGTTTTCTACGTTTGAGCAAAGTAAAAAAAAAAAGATTTTTGGTTTGTAGGTTGGAAAGACGCAAAACAGTTCCCTTACCTTTGAGTTTTTCTCTTTTGTTTTTCGTCTTGATACGTCACTGTGGAACAGGCCTGTGTTTATTCTTAAGGATCTATCTCGAATATTTTAATGATTTTATTGGGAAACATTTGATTGCTGCAGACAAGGAAAGATCAATTTTCTTCTTCACTTTACCATATAAGTGAAACGTCAGTGCCACTTCTCACATAATCATATGTACATGTATTTTTAGTCTATAGCTCGATCAATTTTCATGGTCAAATCTTTTAAGGAAACCGAGACGTATGGCAAAGTTGATAAAAACCACATCCTATATAAAAAATGAGCATTTGTTGGGTTCTGTTAATTTTGGGAGAAGCTGTATTTGTGAAAGAGAGGTGCTGCTTTCATGAATAAATGTTTTTAATACGACAGACTGATAAGTTAAACCCCCGATATCCTAATGTGTTCCGTGTAATACCCTATAGAGCCGGGTTTATTGGTAGTTTTAGTCAGTCCGAAGCTAAGTTCACATCTTCTGCATTTATAGAGGTTATGTGCTTTGTTGGGGTCTTAGAGCATGCTTAGAGGCTGTTCTTTGTTATTTTAATATCATTACGATTAATGACCCCAAAGAAGAAGTACCCTGTAACGTGACGTCATACGCATACAGTCTGTAGAGGCTCACGTCCCCCCTTTAATGTGGGACTACCACCGTGGATTGCAGAATCACGCCAAGCGTGAGCCTGTTTCTTCTCAACGCCGGTCTGCGTCGGTTCATACTTCAGACAAATGCGAAATCGAAGCGAATTTGACGTCACGCACATTTTGGCGGCGAAATTTCACTCGAGTTGAAATGTGTTCAACTTTTAAGAATTCACAACGCGAATAATTATTGGATCATTGACTTTCCGAATTCGCCTTAGCTTTCACTCAAAGTATGAACCGGCCTTCAGTCAGCATAATTGTGGAATTTCCATCATGGTATTGGAATACCATTATGGATTAATAAGTCATACCCATGGGAGCTAGCTTTATGTGTTTGTGGCTTTATGATTTAATTTGATATTTGCTGTTTTGAGAATTTTTTAATTAATCAATTTATCCATGCATCCTCGGCGCTTGTGTTGTTGGATACTCTATGAAATAAAATGAAATAAAGATCTAATCGCACTGTGGTTTAAACTTTCATTAATATGGAATAAAATCTTTTTCACTCAGATATAAAGTATTTTCTCCAACATCGATGGGACGAGACACCTGCTGTGAGTCAGCAGTTAGACGGCCTGAAGGGAAATACAACCATTCGTGATGCCTTGGACGATTTCTACACTAGAGAGGTTGCAATTCCTGAAACTTTATCAGCATTAAGGAAGGAGAAACTAGATCAGATCTTACCTGGCCTGATTGCTCGAATCCAGCGAAACAATTCAAGAGTGAGATGCCTGGAGCCTATATATGTTGGAAGTATTGCAGAAGAATTAAATATAAGGAAGGACAGCGATCTAAACATAATTTTACCTCTATCAGTGGTTGGAACAATTACGCCTATCCCTGCAGCTCATAAACCCGGAATGTATGAACTAAAGCTTCCTCGTTTGTTCAACATAAAGGAAATTAATGAAGATCGATGGACAGGTTGGCGAGGAGAACGTGACTGTTTGTCACCCGTATTAGCTAACCTGATGTTCAGAAAGTTTATCGCTAAATGGCGTGATGTCAGACAACATACTGGAACAGTGGTGGAACCAGGTACTGATGCTGGCAAAACTTCACCAGTTCGTATTGTAATCGCTTTCAGTGATAAGCCAGTGTCTGAGAACAATGACATCCTGTCCATTGAAATTATTCCTGGAATAGCAATCGGCAAAAAGAGTTCTGGTTACCGAAAGTTGTTTGTTGCAAAAGACTTCACCTTACGTAATTCCTGCCAAGACTTGCTGTGGACTGCCGTGACATACGAAAATGAGAGGGTACTTTTGTACAAAGTGAACAAAGCGGACGACGGTTGCAGATTAAGGGCTTTGAAGATTCTTAAGGCACTAAGACGCAAAGATGAAGCACTTGCCCAGCTCACAACCTACCAGATGAAGCACGCCCTCTTACATCTGTGTGACGAACAAGTTGATCAAACTCAATGGCAGAAACGAAAACTCGAGCAATGCTTTATAGAAATATTAGGAAAACTGGTCGAGTTTGTTGCGAAAAGAGAATTACCTCATTTCTTTCTTGACAAATTGAATCTTCTCGACAATATTCCAGAGAAAACGTTGGCAAAAATAGAAAGCCGCTTAAAGGTGCTGTCCAAGCGGGAGAAAGAGCTTGGAAGACTTCTCCAGAAGGAATGAGAACGTTACTCCAGTTCACATCACACAGCTTCGAAAGAATCATCTACTATTTTGACCATCTTTCGTTTCGGAGCGAAACGAAACATTCCATTGTTGAAAGTTTACTGCATGGTTGTTTATAGATAAAAAATGCTGTATTATCGCATACATGACCATACATTTGAAGACGGAGGGCGGTGATGTGGGAAAACTGCAGTTTTTATATTTTTTTCTGTACTCCAATTCTTCAGACATAAAACACTAAGTTGTACAGGGGCTGTCTTGGAATACAAAAGTTAAAAACTGTCATCCGAAGATGCGCATGACCAGATGAATAACACGAGAGCTTGAGAGCCATGCAGAATAACGGTTCCTTACTTTGGTCGCGGGGGGGGCATTAGGTTTTCATGCTATTGATAAATTATTATTTTATGTTCAGAGTTTGCGGACCGAAAGTTCTCTGTATATTTTGAATGAACATTTTCCTTTTCTTCCTTTGCAAGCGGAGGGGGGGGGGTAGAAACAGATGCTTCTTTATTCTCTCGATAAAAGAAGTTACCGAATATTTTCTGTATGTGTAAGAAAACGTATGCATTTGGTTTGTTCGTTTTGCTATTTGTTGTTTATTTTCTTCTTCGTTTTTAACCGTCTTGTGAGAAACCTACTTGAAAATGACTCTTTACCCCTGTGAAATCAACCTCGCTTTGAAATATTTTTTCAGAGCTTCCGTCTCCAGTCTTTTGCACTAGTGCTAATTCGTTTGTATTAGTTTACAAGTGTAAAGCAAAAAGCACTGCAAAGGAGGCCAGATGCAGGAATTGTTAGGGGAAGTATCAGTAATTTTCTCATGGTGGAAAAATTTGAGTTATTTCCATGCAGCTTTAAAAAACAAAACAAAACTTTTCTGAGAGGTGCGTTTAAATTTGGTGCATTATTAAGCGCTTTAGGAAAAGAAAGTATATAAAATATTTTTAAATCTCGTCGTTCTGGTCGATATGTCTGTTGTTGAGAGGAGTCATTACCCTTTGGCTTTTGAGACCGTTGGCGTTTGATCCGTCAATGATTAGACTTTCCGTGGCTGTTTTATTGGATCTCATCACTGAAACCTGAGATCTCCGGCGGCGGAACGAATTGTGAAGTGGGGAGGGGGTGGTAGTTGTTAGACCATCAGGCATTAGCCATTAATAGGTCGATGCACTGAACCCCACCCAATTATAGGACTTGCAAAAAGTGTGTGTGGGGGGGGTAGGCCCTCAATTGAAAAAATGCGGGGGGGGCACTGGCCCCTCGGCTTCCGTCGCCAGTGCCCTGAGACTCCATTTTCCCCCCAGGTGTTCGAAATTCGGTTGGTTACTTGTTCGGTTTGAACATTAACAATGCTTAGAGTGCATTTTGTAAGTCTGTCGTGTAGATCGTGTACATGTACATGTATGTGTGTTTAAAACAGACTTAATGGAGACCGTGAGGCTAGTCTAATAAGAAAACATTTTAGTCTGGGTCCCGTCTTCGATACTACGTGCGTTTCTGCGGTGTATTGGGTCAGGTTTCACTCTGTCTACGATAGACGATCGCGGTCAACGGTCACGCACGCAGTGTGTGTACATGTACTGTAGGCTGCGTACTACACCGTACATGCACAATAAATAGGGTATATGTACATGTACAGTACAAGTACACTGTACGTATGGTGGTCATGAATACACAGCATAAATTTACGATGTTCAGCGTTATCTTGAATCTTGCGCAAATTTATTGTATACTTTTTCCTGAGTTGATTATCCCGAGGAGTACAGTAGCCTATGCAAGAGTCAAGATTGCGCTGGGCCATGGCTGAACATCGTTTTAACACTTAATGTTTATAAGCAAAAATAAGACGGTTTTTCTTTTAGTGCAAGGATGCACAAAGCAGTCTTATTCTTCCTCCATATGACAATGTTCAATAGTCAGCCAAACCACAAAGGTATTACAAAAGATTTCGGCCGAGAGCACAGCTTAGGAAACCCCAAATTGGACTTGACTTAACAGAGATAAAGTCCATGGTGTATTATTAGTATCATCTTTGCCTAATTACGGCTAGGCATGTATGCTGGATGGTACACAGTTCACAAATGACCAACCAGATGACACAATATTGATAATCGATAATAGGGAGCTGTGTGACACAACAGCGTCGATGGAACAATGTCAACAATGAAAACACCAACACGCGCGTTATTACTTGTACAATGAAGTCAAAAGCTTGCTAATAGTACTTGCGGGCCATGCACATGTACACTGTGTACCACGAGGCATCTCGGAGTGAAGGACGGAGGCCAAAAAGACGAGGGTTAGCCATATCCTCAGTCATGCATTATGTCTGAATCACGAATGAGGTGGAACTCTTTATACTAGTGGAAATATCAAGACGTCTGCATGCACACGTGAGGGCCCACATATTGTTGTGGCTTGGGTTGTAAAATCCAAGTACTGTGCATGCCACGCACACAGTAGGCCAACTGCGACATATGCGACATCAATAGACGGAAGGAAGCGGCCAGCAAGAGCAACCATACAGCAACAGAGATGGCAGGTTGCACTGGGGTTTTTGATCGCTGCACGTAGCTATTAACAACAGCCATCTATGTGCTTCTGCTCACTTCGGTGGCAGAGCCATTATTGTGTTGCCATCGTGGGGAGGAATAATTGCTCACCATGGCAATCCCTACGACACGGTAAGTTTGCACGTTGGACTATGGTTGGATTTGATCCTAATTCATTAACGTGCCATGAACAAGGCCAAGAAAGAGGAGAGAACAAGGAAACATGAACATATGTACGTGTATATAATGACGCTTGTCACTTTATATACGATTATGGACAACCAAAATTGTCAGCCATGTACATGCCACTCACAGCCTGATTAATGGTCAAGCGTTTGGGTATGATACTGATTACGTGCCAAACAAATGTCAAAAATGCGAGAGCAGCAACCGTAAGAAAAACCTTGGCGCCGGCTTAAATACGTACCTCAGTGTGTACGGTATTTGCAAAAATTGCTGTCGGGCTATTTCGTATTAATTTCCTCATTAAATTATTCTGTTTGAGGGTTTTGATGTCTTCAAGTTACTTCATATCATGCCCATACAAAGACCCAAGCCACTTTCTAATGATTCTCACGGCAACCGTACAGCAGTTGACACGAAGGCATAATTATCCCTGTTATGTAATTTCAATGCTTGTAGCGTGTAGGCGTATCGACCATTCCATTGGTCATTGACTACCGAATAATACTGACAAAGAGACTGAGTGATAAAGATCATAGTGTTAGGTGACTTCACTATGCGACAAATCGAATTATTCATTTTGGCATTTAAAAAAATTGGTTGGGCGTAGCCAATAGACACACGACTGTATTATTGCGTCCGATATTAAAATATGAGTGCACCTTTCCACAGAGCTGAGGTTTCATTTATGTACCACTAATTGGATGCAAGCAAATTTCCCAGCGAAACCAAACCGGAATCTTGAGAACGATCAACCGTATTGAGAATTTCACGATACGCAGAATTAATGCACATAATACTGTTCAGTTGTACATGCGTGACGGAGGAAATGAAACATCATTTTTTTCAATCGTACACATTTATGTGGTTCATGTTATTTACTTTCATTTTATCATACTTGTGTGATATTATCTGAATGATTATTTGCTTGCCAGAATTGTTTGTGTCAGTGTTTTCGCATGTGGCTAAATGATCCCGATGATTATGTATGACGTATCGTACATGTACGTGTTCATGTATGGGCGCGGTACGCGTAAGCGGTATGTACATGTATGCATGTACATGTACTGTAGATGTACGTGTACATCATGTGCAGCAAGCACTAACCCGTTGGCGTTGGGAAATTTCCTTCTTCCATGCATGGTCGACACCAACCAGCATTTCCGTTTGTGGATATTGTCATAAAATGCAAAATATTTTCGTCAGCGATAGAAATATCTGTCATCCTCTCTGACGTGTTTGAGAACAACGTCCTATAGTCATGTACATGTTTCGTTCACACGATGTTAATTTTCCTCTTGCACTACATGTACAGTACATCAAATTATATTAAGAAACTTGTACTGACTCTGCCCCCATGGTAACCTCATGAGTCCTCTTCAGGTTTATCATAGTCCAATTTGTTTGGACCGTATCGAAGCTTTCCTATGATAGGTCGTACCAAAAAATTGAGCTGGCAATGTGGATCTGCTTCTCAATGCTCTAACTATAAGAATTTTTCATTAGGGAAATGTGCTAGGACCGGTGTTGTTTTGAGTTGTATTTTATTCATAAACTACTGTTGTACCTCAATAGTGTACACATGTGCCATCTTTTCATATTTTCACGAAGGTTTCAACATTCCTCTTTGAAAAACAAATAAATATTAATATCTCGGATGGTCTTCCGTAATATTTATGGGTGACACATTGTGACAAGAGAAAACCGTTCTTCTCTTTCGCAGAATTGCCAGCCAGCACTTGATTAATTACCAAGAGTCCAACTTTAAATTTAATCCCAAGAAATGAGGTGTCATGTGGATCATAGTTGATAAACGTAAGATATTTTGTCAAATGGAGGATGGAGAAGTGGCGTTTTATGTGATTTTAAACATGTTTCAGTACAGAAATAAATGAGTTTTTTATATTTGTTAATGAAATTCCGTGGTCAAGTGGTCTTTTGCATGTGTGGATTTCGACATGTTTATAATGCCACGGAAAGACCTCATCTCAAGTTCAGTTTAGTTCTGTCATTATCTCTGAATACAAATATGAGTATCACTGAATCCATGCAACTTACAGAGCTACTAAATTCATTCAGGTCTTGGAGGAACAGGCTGTTTGTACTGGGCCTACTCACCCTCGATTACATGTATATAGTCGGCTATGCGATTGATTCGAATTGATAAACCTCTTTAAATTTTTGATCATGTTGAAGTTGAAAAAAATTTTCATTCTGCATACACAAAACTACAAGGACGTGGTATAAGAATCTGTACGAGCAGCCATATAGACCGGATTTGGGAAAAAACATTTTTTACGCCGAGTAAAATGGAATACAGTAACCAAGGAAATTGTCCAAACTCCAAGGGGAGTCTTTTAAACTTGTATACAGTTGTAGGTTTTTTTTTGGGGGGGGGGGAAGATTACAGCCGCAAATTCATTCCAAGTAATCAATGAAAGGTTCTGAATTCCTCATCAATGCTATAATCATGGTATGTTCACCATTATAACGTCACTCTTGCGATTGTTATCCTGCAGCTACAATCCCTTTTATAATCCAGCAGCTACAAGCCCTTTTATAAACGAAGAATGTACTTGTTGAATTTAACATAGGTCAAATAGCCCCGTTGCTTTCGTTCGACTTGTGTCACAAGCAAGTTACAAGCAAATTTGCATTGCACCGGTACCACTGTGTAAACATACGATAAGCACGGATGGTAAATGCATTTTATATTGATTTTCCAGAGCTGGTGATGGTCTTTGTCACCACTGTTTATTTTTGTGACATTTATTTCTTGCACGTTTTATAACATTGAAGCTGCATGTGTGAATCCATGCATGCTCACCCAATGTTGCACTTGTTTGCCTGTGTGCCTTCAAGCAAGTTGTAGTGAAAGCAAATATACATGCACTGAATTTTGTGTCCCGAATTTACGTTAAATGTGTTATTAATATGTGTGTGGCTTTTCTAGTAGACTTTACACTACAGTGGTAGCCTTCAAAGCATTAGTCATTTCGAATAGTAATGAACAAATTCCAGTTGTGATATCTTTAAGTTTTACAAGCCGACCCAAACCCAAATTATATCCCCACACATGAAAACCCTCGCGTGGAACAAAATATTTACGCAGGAAAGTGTCCTGGCTTGAAAAATTATCTCATATTAGCATATTATTCCGCAAAGTATTGAACTGCAATTCGGATGCCCCATTAGGCATCGCTGTAGAAGGTACATGATTTCAGGAGCGAATAATTGGTCAACCTAATTTTTAGGTAACTACATGTATATTAAAACAGATCGATCAAAGATACAATGTATACCCGACGCATACCATGAGCATGTCATCTGCTTGCTTATAATCTGCATTGTGTACTTGTTTTCCAGCCGGAGCAAGTGTACAGTATTGGGAAAGTGATACCATCTGCAGGTTTATTTCCAGGTTTCAGGCTATGTATAAAATACATAACTGTGTAACTGTGTGTAGTTTTATGACGTGTCTTCTTCTGTTAATGGCTAAACTTTTATTTGCAAAAATCTGTTTCCACTTGATCTAAGTGTCGGTTACAAGGAAAATAATAGTCTTTATGCGTTTAATGCGACATGGCTGTCAAAATATTTGAAACAATCATTAAGGTTCTTAACACGGTGTGCCTCATCGAGTTATCCTGCTATATTGACGAAGACTCCCGCTGAACCAGACACACCCAACGTGTGAATGCAATTTTTTAAGAGACACATCATTTGAATGCCAAGTGGATGTGTTGAGACGATGTGTTGGTTCAAAATGAGCTGACCGTGGAGAGAAACTTTGTTCCGTAAACCAGCCTAAAATAAATGGGTTGTGCTTTTGTCAAACCTGCCGCGCTCAAACGTGTGACAGTGCGTTTGTGCACTCGTGCATTCTTCGGAACCATCGTGATCGCGATAGATTCCTCGCCTGTGATGGGGTTTGCCTGCTGACATTTCGCGTGCGTCTCACTAATAATTCATGCTTACGGTGCTACAAGCTGTGTCTGGGTTTCCTTTAGCGATCCCTGTCCAACTAGATCTGTCAACTGTGCAAGTATTCAGGCAGATGGGGCTTTTATTCAAGCCACAGGAGAAAGCCTTAAACTTCACTTACGACTTATATTGAAAATCTTTGTACTCTTAGTCAGTGTACTTCAAACAACTCTGACTTCTTCATCGCGAAGTTAAAATTTGTTTGATTCATTGATTGTAAAACTCAGTACTTTTCTTACGTGCGTTAACATCGAATTCATCTTTTTTTGTCTTGGAGACTTTCTCTGAGTACGTGTAACCTTATTCTCTCAATTTCTCTTATATACTTCAACATTTTGTGTACCGATCTTCCATCCCTTGTATCCATCGTTCAGTTCCAACCTAATGGGCTCAGTTTATGTATTTATTTGCCATAGTAGCCCTTATGAGACGTATATGTATTCAGTACTCCAATCATACGCTGAAAATTGTATAGTCGGTATTGCAGTGTTTATTTTAAACGGTTATTCGAAAAAATGCCATAAGTAATACTTATTGAATGGTAACTTGATTTACTTTCTTCAATCAACTTGCAACATAGAAAGATGTCAGACAATAAACCAATGGAAATGGAAAGGAAGTGGTGAAGTGCATAAATGTGGGTCAAAGCTAGCTTTTCCGTTTCCAATATTAACATCTTATTTCAGTCATCTACTTCCCATGCGTGCATTTTGGGAACATGCCGCACTGGCGTCATACACAGAAGTAAATTTCGTGGTCTGGTATTATCCCTACCCAGATCTCGAGGATTGACTTCCTACATGGAATGGGCCAAAGGTCTAGTGAAGTATCCGTGGGCTCAACGCTAACATGCTGTTTCATCAGATTGCCTCTTACCCTTGCACACGGATTTCGAGATACAATTCGACATGTAGAGGCTCTTTATGTTGCAGCCGAGCGTGGATAGAGCAACAGAGATTTAATGAACGTAATTGGTTGCTGTGCTGACAAGAATACGTTCCCTGCTTGATACCAGCAAAAGGTCCAATATTTACTTTAAGACCATGGTGACCTGCTGTTTTAGTAAATGGGATTCCATCCATATGTCGTCTGACCAAGACCAACTCTGGGCTTTATTACAATCGTTTTCCATTTGTTCAAAGTAGCAAATAATTATTGTGTTTATTAAAAGTCAAATTTCATTTATTCTTGGTGATCAAGTGTTTGTATGTATTTCCTTAATGTATGAGTTGGATGTGGTTGTATATCGCGGCAGGTATCGGTAGTGGCAACCTTTTGTGTGTAAAGTAGATGTTAGTGATGTCTCTATACGCAAATAGGGAGAGTTTACACAAAGCAAATCCTCAAATGTATTTGCGAACTGCGATTTTTTGTTCTTTCCGTTTCTTCCCGGTTTGATGTAAATGGATTTTTGCACTCGGGTTTGCTTTTTTATAATTTCGTGATTGATTTGAATCCATCTTTTGCAATGTGATAAATTATTGCTGTACCGTGCCGTGTTACACATGAAGTGAACTTGCTCTTGGCGTGCACGTCATTACTCTATTCACACGGAACCGTTCATCTCATGGCAGTGGACAAATTTAAGCGACTCAAGTGTAAAGGGTTTGTACATTCACATGGAATTTGCATATAATATCAATTAAATTAAACGTAAACGTGCATTACTAGCCCAGATCTCTCTTTCTCTTTAAGGGTCGGAAAGGGCATCTTGGGTTTGTTTGTGGTAACTGTATGCTCCCTGGCAGTACGTATCTACGTAGTTCATTCGTCTTCTTTAACTGTGCCAGCACTATACCATGAACAACCAAATAAAAGGTAAGTTTTCTTTTTCAAAAATGTTGCTATATTTTAAACATACTGTGCGATAGATGTATATCATGAATTTATTAGTACAATAAGTTGCTATGGAAAATGCCAAAGGAGATGTTTCAAATTCTGACTGTCTCAATATGGTTGTGGAATGCGTATTGTTAGCTGCTGTAACTTTAAGTAGCCCCAACAGTCCCAAATACATGTACTCTGATTTCAAGAAACCCTATGGGGTTAGGGTTAATTAATACCAAAGACAGTTAAGCCATTCTTATTGTTGGAGGGCCCGTTACTTGGCCGGTCTCAAACAATTGATACATAAAACACCCACTGGTTGTGCGCCACCTCACACAGGACGCGCCTTGCGCGCGTCAGTCTCCACAGTGCGACTGCTCGCGAGACGAACATAGCGTAACACGGCTAGAGGAATGTTTGAGAAAATGGTAAAAAAATCGCTTGAAATTTGTGATGTTCAAACATGTTGTAGTCTGACTCAAGAGGTATTTATGAATGGGAATAGATACGTGTTTTACCGGTATTTGACGTTCCTTTAAGACCGGCTCAAGGGAATGGACGCTGACCCCAAACATTTGAGACCAGCCAAAAACATAGTTATTCACTGCTTTACGATGCCAGTGAATTATATAAATTACCTGTCGTTTTTTCTTTCAGCGTGAATACTCAGAGAACCAACATTTTGCAGAGATTTCTACACAGTGCTTTAGACTTTTCATCTAGAAGTAATGAAGAATCTGCCTTGAATGAAAATAGAACGCTTTCACGCATTGAAAGGTTTTCAAGAAGTAAACCTAACAGCTCTTACGGAGAAGCGTTATATAATAATATACTACAAAGAGCAAGACATAAAAGCACACATTGGTATTTGGATGAAAAGGAGTTTGTTCGAGACAGTCAGTTTTTAAATTATTTGGTAAGTAAACACTATAGTTACTTTTATTTACGTTTCCCCCCTTTCTTTTGTGATACACATGAACTTTTCTCACCCAGAGAAAGAAAAACACAAGGGTGAGATTTGTCAGGATTTTATGGTTTTTCATCAGGATTTTCCTGATCTCAGGATTTTTGAAACGAGCTCTTTTAATTGACACCTTGGAAGTCCTCAGTTTACTTTCAATTTTTTTGCAGATAAAAAGTGACGTACAACACAAGGAAGTTATATTTAGGGGTGGCAAACACAGGCAAACCCAAATGTATACCATAGACCCACACTGCTGTTGGGCTCTTAAAACCTCTGGTGATCATTTTGTGGATATTCTGTTTTACTAAAATCTCACCCCTGAAATCAGAAAAAGAAAGAAAAAAAAAGACACAGCATTTTTAGTCATAGAGGATGGAGAAGTCGTGCATAATGACTATTGGTGTTCGCATGTATAACTGTTGTACTGCTTCCGAATTACTGGGCTCCGATTCGACTGTGTCATTCTTTCATGTGAAGCAAGCGCAAGTGTTATTGCTTTAAAATCGGTAGGCAGGAAATTCGTAAGATGCTTTACTGTTTTTTTTTCTCATTTTACATTACAATAAAGACGAGTATTGTGATTTCAATGAATTCAGGATCTTGAATTTTTACACACTTAAGAACTAGTCTTACAGGAAAGTGTAAGAACACGATGGACACGAATATCGAACACTTTGCTGATTAACAGTACCTAATATGTACAAAAATGAAGAGTAACGAGGTTTCCCTCTATCTTACCAGAGTTCATCTTGAAGGTACAACGAGAAACAATACTAAATAAGGATTATCATTTCAGTTGAATCTTGTTTCCTTGCTTGCAGTTTTGTATGTAATTACCACACGAACTGTTGCTGCTACTGCTTGTACTAAATGCCAAATGAAAGTGCGGTAATGTCTAAAAGTAATTAGGCAAATCCATTTTGAGGTAAAACCTGACAGGAGCCTGGATACACTTTTAACGCCTGTACGAAAAGTAGGCAACATTAGAAAAGTCTTAAGCAACTCGAGTAGATTGGGCTGTAGTTAAAAAGTGAACATTGGTCTCGGTTGCAGATTGAAATCTTCATGATTCGTTTAACATTCTGTTAAGCGAGCCATACCTGTTATTAGCATTTGATTGATCATTCAAGTCGTGAATTGAAGACTTGCCAGACGTGCTAATGCATCGTTAATTCTATGGCCAATTTACAAGAAACGATCCGTTGTGCATCAAGAAATATTCAGTCAAGTATTAATGCGAGGGTCGTGTTTTATTCGGAATTTCTTTTAATGTCTAACATTTATTAGTCCCGACAGCGCTCTCCTGTTGGGTCGAATATTTATTGTAGAGAAAGCAAAATGATTGGAAAATGTCAACACGCTTGAGGTTTTTTTTTAATGTAACTAAAGTATTTTGGCATATGTAAATCTACTGACAAACACTGTCTTTATCCGTTGCTGAGGAAGAAGTTGGTCAAGATTGTGGTTGTCTTCTAGATTATTAAAATTAACTGCACATATTTCAAGAATGTTTTCAAAATAAATATTCTGCACAAACAATGCACAAATCATTCTTGGATACTTTTTTCTTTAATTAAATATAGAGATGTCCAACGACAGTACGAAAGAAAATGCTGCAAGAGACATTGTCTAACCAAAAGTTTTTGCCTGAAGTACCAATACTCCTGTTCGACGAACATTTTAGCCATAACGAGTACCAGAGGTTGTCGAAGTTTAAAGGAATCAACGGCTGGGAAGACATGGATGAAAAAGGTGGGGCCTTTTCTTCTTTCGTGTGAGTCTTCTCGTAACGATTGTTTGAGACAATGCAATAACAAAAGATATAAACACTAGAAGCCATATAACCCGTCTGCATTTTATGACTGACTGGCACACTTACAACCCCCCGATAACTGCTTTGGGATAACTGCTTCTCTTGTAATATCTCACGCTGCATGCATGATCCTCTATGGTATTACATTCACCTCTGACTGACTTCCCTAAACAACGAGGAGACTGAAAAACAAACTGTTCGTTAAATGTTGAGTTTGCACAAAGTAACTACGGAGGCTGCGAAAAGAAAGGAATTATGATAGTTTATTTATGTTGTCAAGTGCAAGCGAAACACCTCTTATTTTTGTCTGCGAATATTTACTCTCGCGTCATTGGAAGAAATTTACGTAGTTGAATGAATTTTACAAGTGTGGGATTGCCATTTTTTCCCCTAATTTAAGATTTTTTAAACAATTGGGAAAGTGCTGAGATCTAAATTAAGGTGTTTTTGGTGATAAAAGTTGACACACAACGCAAGAAATTGTTATTTTGTGGGTGTCTTTAAGCAGGCATTTCATTTTTCTTCAATCTCATCCTTGATTCTAGTCAAAATTAAGAGTGAACTCCAAACTGTGTAGTGACTCTTGAAAGAAGAGATTCTGTATTACAAGAATCGGGATAGAACCGGCAAACACTGTTCCAATATTTTAGGTGTATGTTGTCCTTGTTAATCAGATCCAAAGAGGGTGCATAAATAACCCAGTATTAATCTTTTGGCCTGTAAATTTGTTTTACAGAAATCTCAGAGGCATTAAAAGCTCTCAACATGCCCAACAACAGGTACATGTTTGACGATCGCTTTGTCGATGGCTTTATCCCCAAGGACATAGGATGTGCACGATGTGCTGTCATCGGCAATGGCGGTATGATGAACGGATCAAATAAAGGAAAAGAGATTGATGCACATGACTACGTCTTCAGGTAGTGCAATTAGTTTACTCAGTCAACCATTGCTTTCCTCATTGCAGTGTGTTTAATTTGTTTGACCTTGTCTCACAGACCGTCGTCTCACTTCATGCAAAGCTTGATTTCTAATGGCTTTATAATTAGAAGTAAACTAGATAGGTTTTCACCACGGGTATATCCACCAGAGATATATCCATGGTTGTACCGCAAACCTATCTAGTTTACTTGCTACCTCCACCATGAAAAGCTTTAAATTTCATCTTGATAAATATAATGAGGGAAAATGATAAAAATTCATATTTCCGATGTAATATTTGTTGTTTGGCAACAAAATTGGTGGATCTACCACTCTCGGACTCCCGGCATTCACGATGTTGATTGTTATATGATAAGTTTGAAGCAAAAAGTAAACGAAAACAATTAAAATGAACAGCCAGGAAAAAGAGAAGAACTTCCCCCTAGTGTCCTATATTGGTCACGGAAACATACATAAATAGTTTGTTGTAGTCGGGTATTTCATCAAAATCAAAATAAAAGTTAATGATATTTCGAATGAAATTCTTATCTTTTTCATCCACAAGTTTAATACAGGTGCCACATTTGTACAACTGGTCAAGATTCATTTCCCATTTGTCTTTTTTTCCTTGACTTTTCGGCCTCTGACTGTTTGCTACTTAATTTCACTTTCGATGCTAGAGGTCAGCGATTTTAACAAAATGTTTTTTCTTAAGCTCAGTTAAAGCACATCGATACTTTGTTTATCTCTAAACAGCACTGACAAAAACTAATGGAAAGACCTCAGCACGTCTCGTTTGTATTCTCAAGTACTGTCAATACCCCCCGTCTCAAAAATATGTACGTTCTCATAATTATAGGGCAGATCCAGCCATCATGTGTTAGCCATGTACAATTACATCAAAGCTACCGAAGGGTTACACAGTGAAGGAGTATACTGGTTGACAATTCGTCTTGGCTGGTATTCTACTTGTAAAGTGCTCTCATTTCTTTTCTATGAATTCCACCAACCCGAGCATGACCTCAGGGTTCAGACATATAGCCACCGGAATCAGACTATTGCGTTTAATACCCATAGTACAGCTAGATGTGCATGTACATTGGGCTGAGAAGCATAACGTAGCTCTGTTGGTGAACAGTGGGAGGGTAGTATAGTACACGGTGAAGCCATTGAACATGGATGGAATCTGAAAAACAATGACGATAAAACCCATTTGACTTCTCCCAACAAAAATATTGGTAAACAGTTTCAGGAAGATGTTTGTCTGGAAATGAGAACCACGGTTCTATACATGTAAAACAACATAACAGATACTATTGGCTGTAGTATATTCAAGTCACATTAAAGTACTTTCGGACAAATACTTACATGAACGTGTAGTAAAACTGTCGGAACTTCGTAACCTTTTGCTGGCAGCCACTGACTCAGGAATTCAAGAGGTTTACTCGTGTTACAGACAAGGATTGTATTTAAAGTAAATGATTTTGATATACGCAGTCTGGTGGATTAATACTACCTAGGTGATTTGTCGACTTGTCAGGAGACGCAGATTTGTTTTTCTTCAGTAGAAGCATTGTCAAAATGACTTTATTCAAACAGATAGAAGAATTATTTTTCTATTTTGAACAAAGTGGGAAGCAAGTAAAACGATAATGCTAAATTATAATTGGTTTAGTCTTTCCTGCCGTGTAAAACCAAATGAAAGAAAGACAAAAGCTGTAAAACCTGGGGTGTCAAATTTAACACCCCGGTGTTATCAGAAGACTACACCAACACTTTTCACTGGTGTTAAAATTTTGGTGTTATTTGGTGCTACTGTAAACACCCTCTTGTGCATTGTAGCACTTACAGGTTTGCAAAATAACGCCAGCGGTGTTAAAGTAACAACCCATGATGTGCTCATCTGATAACACCCAAAATTGTTGATATCAACACCAAAGTTTTTGCAGTGTGTAAATTTATCAGCTATGAAGTACAAAATTCAAAATTAATTTTGAAAGTCATGACTTTTAGATAGTTGACAAACGTGGTAAAGGTCATTGCGTTCAACACATGAAACAGTATTGCAGACTCTGTTTATATTATGACTTGTACATGTATGTGCGGACTACATATGTTAATACAGTTATCATTGGGTCCTGAAGGAAACGCGCAAAGGTTGCATGAGAAGAGACCGTGAGAAAAATGAGAATACTTTACTAGTCCATCGTAACAGTTTAAAATCATAACCTGTTTATGTTTATGTGTCTGATGTAGTTGGTTTGACGTGGTTAAGAAATTAATGTAAGCGTCACTTTTTACACAGAAGAGCAACGAAACTATTTAATACATTGAAGTTACTGGCTTTGTGAGTTGGGACTTGTGCCAAAATGGCATCTGGAAATAGTGTTTGCATATTAACGCTGTATATTCAGATCCATTGAGTAGTAGAGCTTGATAGTTTTCCTTTTCAACAAATCCATGTCCTAACAGAAATCTGTCATTAAATCTAGTCATCTCAAGGGTATGATATTTCAGGGTATTCCGATATTTTTGCACCTGCACTGATACTAAATTGTATTTTTCATTTCAAGATGCAAGATAGGCCTACATGCATATTTTGTACCATTCATTCCATGTGTGTTTACAATTTTATCTGCTAATAGTTTTATGGAAACTCTGATTTGCTTTCCATTTGGACCACCTTTTTTTCTCAGGGTGAATGTCGCGCTAACTAAAGGCTATGAACGTGACCTTGGAACGAAAACGTCATTTTATTGCTTTACCATGGTAACTCTCTCAAACTCTCTACGAGGTGGCGCTCGATTGGGCTTCAGAGAACCACCCTATGGAAAGGTACAGCGACTGAGGAGATTTCTCTGTGTTGAGAGACGTGCGATTGTGAAGTCATTTGAAAAATCTGACTTAAATTGTAATGTGCTTATTCAGATGCGTAAAAACGTTAACGCTGTAAACCTTTTCATATGTATTGTTCGTGGTAAAATATTCTCAAAACTTGTTTAAGCGGCCTAAATTGTCATGTTTATACGAATAAGATTAATAGTTATACAGTTTTAGAGTTAACAATATGAATCGTTCATTTGACAGTCACAAAACTTCACGTAATTACCCTGAAACAGGCCACACAGTGTTTTTCCCGAGAAATCTCGTTTTTAGTCTTTATCTTACTTTGTTCAGATTTGTCGATATTTGCGCGAACTGTGCTATTGAAATTCATGACCATTTTCAATTCTAATTCCTTTGTTTTAGGGAATTCGGTATGTGTTTTTTGCTGACAATGATTGGACCTACAGTTATCTGAATGCTGTATTGAATGACAGACCTCCTCCTCATAGTGCTGACAAATACAGAAGGTAACAAAATATGCAACTTCTTTATAAGATAAAAGATGTTCGAAGTCGCCCAGTTGAAGAACACTGCATGTTTCCAGTTATGCATCTCAGTTTTCAAATGTAGTTTTCACGAATAGTCCTTTCCAAGATGTATTTTTGCGTTGGGGAGATGTTAATTATATATAACGGGTTTGCCCTTACCCAACGTATATTAATAAGCACTGCATGCTCAGTGCTTGTCCGAGTTTACTCGGGTGGGTTCGAGTCCCACCCGAGTAAGCTTGTGAGGTTTTTTGCAAGCTCTTCGGACAAGCACTGAGCATGCAGTGCTTATTAATATACGTTGGGTAAGGGCAAACTCGTTATATATAATGAATAGTCCTTTGTGAACACCTCTGAGAAAGACCATCCCCATTCAATGAATTTACCCTTACCTTGTGTGTTGTAATAGACTCGATGTTGTGTGATAGAGAAAAGGCAATTTTGTAATCTAAAGATTCATAATAGTACGCTAATTTATTCAGGCTTCTATGCCTTTTACTCCCAGTGCCTTTTTACAATTTATTTTAAAATCTGTATTTTAGACCGCCACCCAATTTCGTGAAGAAATTGCATGCAGAAGACGTTAAACTTGTACATCCAGACTTTCAGAGATATCTTAAATGGAGGTACGTTAAGGATTTTAATTTTGCTTAGTCTATCAATGAGTTGAAGCTAATTGTTGGTCTATCACAGATTTATCTGACTGTCACTGTTTACTTGTATACTCACAAGTTCACTTAATGGAGAACAATGGAATAGGGTCTATGACCCAGTTGTTTCACTTTTTAAACGAAAAACAATCCATTGTCCTTATCTTCAAAGGAATGTTGCTCTTTCAATTTTTGTACGTTTGATATACGGCTGTCGATTTATATTTTCTGGGGCACATAGAATATGGTGTTTGGAAATATTTCCCCCTAAATCTGTTCCCCGCCACATTTCCAAAGCATTCATCAGTGATATTCTAATGTCACTGATAATAATGTTATATTTCTAATCAAACCACGTATCTTTATTCATTTATATCTTCAAAATTAAATGATCGAAATGTTAAATAGGAAAAACACTGCATTGTATGCAGCATATTGCAATAATATGGTATCTTGTCTGGTAATGGGATTTTCCAGAGAGGTCACCGATTTTGATGATTAATTCTCAGTGTTTATAATTTTCCAGAGGGCGTGGTATTAAGGAGTGAATACCTCTGAATGTGAATTTTAAATTCGTTCTCCCATTGTTTTTGTTGAACTGTTATTTGGTGGCCTATAACTAGAGAACTGTTACAGCATTTTCGACACATGCAGAATTTCAGACATACACATGTTCTGTCGCTGGCATTTTTTATGCACAAGCGTCAGACCTTCATTATCTTTCCTATAGAATAGCGATACATTTTCTGAGGGCACGCCTTAAGTTACACACTCCTAAATGCTTGAAGTAATAATGAAATAAACGCCCTTATCGTTGAACAAAATGGAGTGTATACATATTCTACTGACAACAAATTCTCAGTGCTTTTTTAAGAAGTGCTTATGCTGACGACCAATGTATTATAAATTTTATCTATGGTACTATAATGGTGTGTGCAATTTTTTGTCCTGTGATGCACAATATGGGGCCGAGGGGGACCCTTGTTTGTGTCTTTTTGTTTTTTTTTGTAGATTGAAGGGGGGATGTAGTAGGTGCAGTGGCCGAGGGTATATAACATATGTATCACATAGGGGGTTCTCCCTTGCCACATACACGTATCGTGATCGGTATCCAATTTTTAAAAGAACTGTGAAAAAGACTTCCGTGCAAGACACATCGTTAATGTGAATGAACCTTTTAAATTTGTAGTTGGGTGAACTCTACAGCACAGCACAAGTTAGTCCATAGACCGACCACTGGCGCTATTATGTTACTGCTTGCTCTACACACGTGTGATGAGGTAGGATTAACTTACTATCAGTTTCAATACTCCCCTGCCAGAGGGTTTCTGACCGAGCACAAATTTCCCACATACAGGTATATTCTTCGTTACGAATATGACAGGGCAGACGGTTATGGCTTATTGAAGAACAGAACCATGTAATTAACGCAGGGCGGACACAATTAGAGGTAAATTTGGAATAAACGCAAATATCCAAATAGTGCCCTCCTAATTGTGTCTGCCTTTCCGCAAAAAGGGTAATGAAACGGCAAGTAGATTATAAGAATTCAAAAAAAAATAACAAAACAAAAACCGAACTGCGTGGAGATATACTAGGAAGCCGATTGGGTCGATAATTGAAACTAAAAATTGAAAGGGTCCATGCCATGCACGTTTCTTTGATTCAAAGGTTGTGCAACTTTCTATTGCTGTTAAGTGTATGCAAATGTTTAAAATATTTCCCGTTTATTTTTGTTTGTGAAAATGCCTGCTTTCAAAAGTTTAAATAGGTAAGGAAAAAGTTTCAAACATTGCGACATCTCGGATTTGGGAGGTAGATAGGACACCCAGAAACCAGTATAAAATGAAAATCAACTCGAGACGAATAAGATGCACTTTCTGTCCACAACCAACTGGGCTGATTTCGGAAACACGCGAGGTATGAAAATACATGTTATTACTGGCATCGTTGCGGCCGAAATGCATTAAAACGACTACTTTTTATAAGTTTTGGTAGAAAATGCACAATATTATGCATTAATCTCTAAGATGCGTAAACGG
The DNA here is from genome assembly GCF_054643075.1 of Acanthaster planci. NCBI lineage: Eukaryota > Metazoa > Echinodermata > Asteroidea > Valvatida > Acanthasteridae > Acanthaster > Acanthaster planci. The sequence goes on along the minus strand of NC_141781.1, from coordinate 128,472 downwards.
AAAATCTTACTTTTAGCTGGTCTTAATAATTGTGAGACTTGTTCCGAAATGAAGGAGAATTGGTTGAAGATGAAGTGGAACCTAACTGGTGTGTGAGAATGCACTCGCGTTCACGTGCAGTGGCAAGAGACTTGCGGAGAATAACGCGGTCAGTATAGGAGTATACTGACCTGAATTTTAGGCTGAAGCGTGGGCTACCTTATGTGTGTACATTTGGAGCTTCTAGAAAAAAAGATAGCAGCCGAAGTGCGTGCTTGTTTGCCGAGTCTACATTTTTTTAGTGTGTCAAAGAAAACGTGATAACACGTATCGGATTCTTCTCGTGAAAGTGAGTGGATTCAATTCCTATTAAAGTTACTATAATTTACTCGTCGATCGAGAACGACGGCACGGAACCAGTGTTGCGGGGCTATTGTGGTGGTCTCCAAAAAACCTGGCGGTTGTCCAGCAGCACAGTACCGTACACCGGCAGTTGCGACAAAACAAAAGCAGTTGGAGAGGCTTATGCCTCGTATTTCTCCATTCTAAGTGCTTTTGCAGACACTGGATATTTGCCGTTTTAGTGCTACATTTAAAGGATAAATAACACGGTGAGTGATGCTATATCACCCATCAAAACATTGTTCATGACATTTTGTTGTTTTTCACATCTTAAGGTCAATGTATATGGTTTTGGTGGGAGCTACTCCAAGTTTTCTGAGCACTACTACGACAAGAAATTTCAGAAACATGTATTTTTTGCCAATCATGACAACAACGCAGAAAATGCCCTGTGGCGACGTCTGCATGAACTCGGCATCATCAATCTGTACATAAGAAACTGAGATGACTGTGTGACTTCTGACCAGTTTTACTCATGGAAAACTTCTGCGAGAAAACGTCCGAGGATTTTTTTCAACATGCTTATGTTGTATTTCTGAACTTCGAGGAACTGGCAAAAAATCACTCAGAATATTTTGAGGTATCAAGTGTTTTGGAAATGTGCTTATCTCCGTCCGCATAAATACCAGTTGTTCTTGTTCTTGAAGATCCAACTGGATATCAGACGAAAAGGGGCTACAATTTTGCCAAGACTCCTTCCCTCCTGTTGACCTATGAGAGACAAATTGGTTATTACAGATTACTTAATTCTCACTCATTTTGCAGAGAAAATTCTCTGTATGCATGTGCATCATTTTCGTGTAGGCCTATAATGTTTTCCCATTTTACTGAATTTGGATGGTACTCACTGTTACAGCGCCCTCTTTCACTAATTATTTTTAGCAGTACTAAAATATAAACACTCTGTCAAAGGAGACAACCAGTACTGAAAGTGAACAGCGTCATCAACATAGGTTTTCCCGTCTAATTTCACGCTTCTTTCAATTTAAATTACTTCAAAGAAAGTTTTATTTCCTCCTTTTCTTTGCCATTTTTTCTCACTCCGGGAATGGCGTTGAATTGGAAAAGCAAATTCGATTTTTGTCATTCATTTCACCGATTTAATCGTCTACTTTCGTCATTGATATAAATCTGTGTACAAAGCTTTTGCCTTTATTCTACTTAACAAGAGAATGTCAGATATGTTGAGTTGTGTAATGATTGCGAAATGTTTTGCCTTATTTATTTGAATGAATGACTTTTAAAACACAAACTTGCTTTTGTTATTCGGCGCCATTCCTGAAATTAAACGAAAATTACGATAAGTAGGACGAATGCGAATGTTTTGTCAAGAAATTCAATGTTCTAAAGGTGACATCTAGTGGTGTTGTTTCCAAATTGGAATCAACATTTTGGGTGAGTGAGCCCTCTTTGACGAAATTGAAATTACCTTTAAGCATTTTTAAATGGAAGAAGTGCGGAATTAACTGGAAAAACCTGTAATAAATGTAAAAACAATGAAAATTATATTAAAAGCCGTCGTACCCTAGGACAACTGAAAGAGTATATTTGTTGGAATGTGAACTTGGCTTAACGTTTGTAAAATGACTCCAAAGTACATTTCCTTCATCATTGAGAAGAAAGTACTATACATCTGTAACCAAAGCTAGCCTCTGGTTAGAAGTTGATATTTTCTGTAAAAGAACAGGATATGGAGTGCAACGGCTGTTTTTATTTGTAATCGTTCAGTTATCAAAGTGAGTGTAGCGATTTTTTTACTTTGATTGATAACAAGTGCGTTTCAAAGTTCCTGTATAAAGCAGTGCCTTTTCTTCCGATTGCCAAAATCAAAACCTATCACACTTGTAAATAACATAGCAGTTTTAATAATTAATGTGTATGTCATAAATGGGATGAGTAACTTAAATACGGAACGTTTTTGTTAGCTCAAGTGTTTTTGGTCCTGCAAAACCAAATTTAGCCGTTGACAGGAATGTAGGCTACTTTTCTATTCCTGTGGGGTGAAGTTAAAAAAATCAAGTTAGTTTTTTAAAATTATTTTCAAAAAGCTTATACGGATACTCCCTTGGGACACAATGTAGAAGAAAACGATCTATTGTTTCTCGTTCCTTGATGCAAAGTAATTTTATCGGCTACAAGGAATTACCAGTGCTAGAGTCTATATCAAAACTTGCTCACGAGTGGACAGCGGATCCCTTACATGCTGCGGCTGACTGGAATGTTTCTGTGGGATTTTGAACGTGTGCAGATTTAATTGTTAAACTAGTAGGGAAAATTAGATTTTCTTTCTAAAAGAAAAACTGATTAAGCTCGTCCATTGTGCTCCAATGGGTTTATATTCAAGAGACTGGAGTGAGGAAACTTGTTTTGCAATTATTATGTTGTAAACATGTACTAGCTTTTTTTTTGAAAATTGCAATTGTGAGTTGAATTCCACAGAAAGTGCACTATACGCAAAATACGAGGCGATATAGTTAAGTTGTATATTAATGTTTCAAATGAATCTATGTTGGTGCATGTAACAGTTCATATTGTGATTGAATTAAGTCTTCCATCAAATGGATTTGTTTAATACTGACAAATTGGATGTTTTAAAATATGTATTTTAAATATAAGTTTGAATGTTGCATTGTCTTTGTTGAACTGTGGGTTTTAATACCAGTTTGGATTTAAATGGTTTTTATTTTCTGTTTTTGTTTGGAAGTACACGTATTTTTCAGTGCTAGTACATTTAAATGTAAATTTTACATAACTTTGGAATAAGGGCGGGGGATGCAAAGACAGATAAATTACTGGGGAGTTATTCACCACTGCAATGCTTCTGTGTGCTCGAAATTTGGAAGCGGAGGTTGTAGACTGTCCAACATAATTTGTGCAAATCATAGTTACATGACACATTGTTTTCGTCTGAAGTAGAAAATGATGAAGACATTTGGAATTAGTCTTAAATTCTGAAAGATCTGTGCGGTAGCACCGGCCGAACTTTTTTTACAGGCCCAAGTGTCATACTTTTTAAAATTTAGTCTTTATTATTTTTTTCAAAGTATTTGTTACCCAACTTTCATCTCGTTTATATTTTATAGAAATAAGTCAAATTGACGTATTTCTACATCGAATTGGGTGGCCACACGCATAACCCTTCATCTGGTCTGAATTATAAAGCTATTTAATGTCATTGTGCAATACTTCGTGCTAAATTTACAGTATTACACCAAAGGTTTTATTCCAGCCATGTAAGCGTGTGGAACTGTAATATAAATTTATGGCATCCCAGGCCTGTCGTTTTCAGGATGCATTGTCCGTACTTTTTGTGTTTTCCTGAGCGAATTTTGAAGCAAACATGATGTCTTGTAAAAACAGAGTTGCGCCAATGTTATTGCGGGCCTTTATGCAGTTTAACATCATGTGATTTCTGGCCATGCTGGGGACAAACTCCCATTTCAAAGAATTAAAAAGTGTTCTTTACTATAAACGACTCGCAGCAAAGTCGGTTATAGACCGTATTCATGAGTCGGCCATCTTGAATTGAAACTGTGATAAAACTACATTTTGGGAACATGAGAGTTAAAATAAAATCAACAAAATGAAAGTTGAAATCAAATTCGTGCCAGTGTTTGTTAAGAATAATTTAAATCTATGACTGGTTATATCTTAATGTTTTCAGCAACATTACAGAAAGTGAGGTTTGGAACCCAAAATAATCATGCACAATCTCTTTAGCAGATTACATTGGATATGATAAGTTCAGGACACAAGAAATAAATTTGAATGAACGGTTTGCTGCGATCTACACTGTATAGATCTATTCATACCTTTAAACCACTTAGTTGCCTCGTCCCAAACTAGCGGATTATCGACCATCTAGTTAACGACTTGAAGAATTTGTTTTCAGTTTTGTACACGAAATATGGGAATTTCTTCCAAATTTTAGAGGAGCACTCTGGTCTAGATTCTAAAGGGGATACCATTATGCACGAGTTTCGGGCGCTCTCGAGGCACATGCATGGTTTGGCCTTCGCTCGTCGCCCAGCGCCCAGGGAAGGGCTGATGGCTTTTGCGCTGTGATTGGTTACAGTGTGCACGACCTCCGACCGCGAGGAAATCACCTCCTGTTAGCGACGCATTATTTAAACTTTAGTTAGCCAATGGTAATGCTCAGGCTCAGGCGAGTGTCGGCTTTGAAGAAAAAAATGGCCTTGGAACAATCACGGTATTTTATCCTCTTACCAAATATCATGTGTTATTGGGCAACATTTCAAACCATTTGTTATCTTGATAAGTTTTGGACGAAAGTGTACTAAGGAGATCTTCACCAATGAGGCTGGCAGAAACTTACCCACGATGATCTGCTTATCGTTAGCTGTTACATGTAAAATATGCGCAAGGCCATCAGCCTTTCCCAGCGCTCTGTTCGCGCGCAGGGCGAGTAGCCGGCGTAGGAGAGTTCTGGGGCCCCAGCTCTCCGAGGCCCAACCCCGGGGAATAGATCGCAAAAGGGGCCAGATTTTCCCCAACCAATAATTCTGAAAAATTTCCACAAGGTTGCTCTAGAAGTAAATGGGTTTAACTTTTGCCATTAAATTTGAATATGCTAAACTAGTCGCGACTTATGCGGCGTGGTTAACTGTAAACGGTTACGAAACGAAACGTTATTTATTTAATCGAGCAAGCGAAACTGGACGTACAGAGACAAAGGCATCACATTTGCTTGGTGAGACAAACAAAAAACGGAACTAAAGTTTATCAAGCGAAGCAAATATTTATTCCCAGGGATTTGAAATGGAAACAGACATATAAAACAAAGATGTCAAACCATAAGACACGATTGAATCTAATAACGTGGTAGATGCAGTCGGCTGTTCCCACTGTTTAAATTCTGATGCTTTATTCGAATGCATCGACTGCAACGAATGCCACAATTATCACAAATGTCACAACTGTAGGAAATGTACCCAGTGTTCGACTTGCGACGAATGTGGTGAATGTATAAATTGCGTATGTTGTTTTGATTCTTACGGCTGTGAATAGTCAAGCGTCTTAGACAGCTGTGACGCGTGTTTCGTTTGCTATAATTGCATGGAATGTTTTGGCTGTGTCAATCCTGTTTGCTGCGTTAATTGCATTGAATTAAAAGGAATGGATCGCGTGGTATTTGTAGATGGGAGGCACAAAAGAATCAGACATAAAGAAGCAGACGACTAACCGCCTAATGCCGAATCTAAACTGGATTCCGATTAATGTGATATTTGGTTAATAATTGAATAATGACGTTGACATAGAAGATTTAAATAGAGTAGATAGTCAACATGAAACTTTAATAGAAGCAGCCGATCAACTGTCAAGAGTAACTTTCAAGAAAAACGGAAAAAATTCCAACTAAAATACAAAATCAGAACCATGTCAACCCAAATTTACATCGTAACAGACGACCACGAGCGACTCAGTGCCAATAACAGCGATCCCAATGTTGTATGCGGTCCTTTTGATTCCAGCAAACTGATTATTTCAAACCCCGTGATAAAAGAAGGCACTTATGTATCCCGATGCTATTCTTCCATTTATTATAATTACGGCTGTCAAGAAAAACGTCTTTTCAGAAAATGCTAATTAAATTATAAATGAGTCTACAAATGCGAAACTATTGCCCAAAAATGTGATGTTAAATATATTTATAATTCCACCAACACTGCACTGCGCAAACAAACTACGAAAAATTAGGTTTGGTCATTTGCCCACGAAATAAATTAAATGTACGCAATACGTCGCGATTGCAAAAATGGCAAGTGTGTAAAAGTAATAGCGTGTATTATCAACAATTGCCAACGCGTTTGGGTGATGAGGGCATTACGACTTGGTTAGTTTGGACTAATTGCGATATGTGATTTAAATTTAGTATTATAAAACAAATATGCCGAATTATATAGAAAACATACATTTTATTTGACTAAAAATCCACAGACGTTTAATTTGAAACATGAGATCAATAACACAAAAGCCGACAGAGCCGTTAGAGTAAATAATCTACAGTTTAAAGCTGGATATTTCAACGTGGCAAACGGTACTGAAATCGAGTGGGATACAAACTTGGACTGTAGACCCGCTGGGGTCAGTGGTGAAAGACTGCCTGGAATACCTTTAGAGGAAAGACGGGGAAGTATCCCCAAATTCAGAATAAGTAAAAAGATTAAAAATAGACTGTTACAAGCAAACGAAGAACTTGGGACTTTAGCAGCAGAAATTAGAATCATCGCTAAGGAAATTGAAGAGCTCAATCAATAAGTAAAATATTTAGAAGCGCAGTTAAAGACTACCATTAGACACGCAAACTCGTTTAAATTTTGAAATCAACGAAAAAAACCCCGAATCAGCGTCATTGTATGAGGGGCAGAGACAAGCCTTAGAAGAGATTTACGAGAGTAACCCTCTAACTAACCCTGCGAGAGACCGAAACCAACCCAGAAGAGACCTAACCATGACATGGGTAAAAGACTTTTTCTCACGGGGTTAAAAGAACCTATATACGATGGGCTTCATTCTCAAGGCTCGTTTCAAGCGTTACTCTAATGCGAAAGAGGAAGTATCGTGGTGTCTCCCAGTTACTACAGCATGGACTGGTTTGACTTGAGTTAATAAACTCGATCCCGGGCGTATCTTTCAAAGTTCACTCAGAGTCTTAGAGGGTTTAACGTTGGCCATTATATACTCCAACTTCAAGTTGAGGCTAAATAAAGAAGTGTCTAAGATATTAAACTTACCTAAAGTAAAACTTTTACCCGGCGTCATTTATGAAGGTAAATATGACTTAAACCCCTTAAAACTCGCGTTTATTCATTGCAAACAGCTAAATACCCACGACAACTTTTACAATGGACAGTCTTCAGATTTGCTAGACGTGATAGCTACCGAGCCTCGCAACTCAACACCTGAGGTGTGTAAAACACCTAAAAAGTTAATAGACAGAAACATGAGCGAGTTGACCTTTTCAACAACAAAGGCGCTGGAATTTTAATCAAACTAAACATTTTTTTAAACGCTATATAATAAAAAAGATGACAACACACGACCACTCAAATATGTATCCAGACTTGAGTGGGTACCAAGCCGAAGCAAACGCGACAAAATTTACCGCCTTCAAAAGATCGAAGACATCCGCAGATAAATCTTACGAGAACGAGACACCTGAGAAACGTCTAACAAAAAGATCAAACGACTATTAACCGTGCTAGATTACGTGGAATACGGAGTGGAAGCGATAGGCGCCACATCTGCCGCCATAGGCACTCCCGCTATACTGGGAGTTATTACAGCACCCGTCGGGTTAGTGATGGAAGGTGTCACTGTTGGTGCATTTGCTGCTTACGCGATGTTAAAGTACGTCAGTCGTAGGATATCTCACAAAACCAAACATAACTACAAAATCAGAATGCTTGCAGACGCCAAGCTAAACACCTTAGACGAGTACGTCTCACACGTGACCGCAGACAGTGAAGTGTCCCAAGAAGAATTTGTCTTAATTTTGTCCGAACTTAGGAAATTGAACGAGCTGAAGGAAAAGATTCGAGCTAACACGACGACTAAGTTGCAAGAAAACAAAACGACGAGTAAAGAAGAATTTGATCGGCAGGTCAAGGAGAAAGCAGAAGCGCTTGCCAACGAAAGGGCGGCAGTTTTTAAAAAAGACTTTATGAAAAAAGTTGGCGAATAACTTTGTCCAAGTCCGTCCAGTACCAGGAACCGCTACCTCCTGCGTACCTTCGGCGCCTCCTTTTTAAAACTGGTTTATTATAGAAAAGAAAGGAGCCAACTTTAGTCAATTATCGATCATTGTTAATAAAGACTATTACTTTTCCGCCGTGTTTCCAAATTTAACCGGGGCGTACAAAATAAAGTGAAAACAGACGAAGCCGTCAACCATTGGACAACTGACCCCATGTCGTTTTTTCAAAACCAGTTTAATTTCGCGGTCAACTGCGCGACAACAGCATGTGGAGTGGGTTTTGACCTATTATTCGATTCAAACCCGTACTCTCTGCGCTGTTTAATTTTCACATGTATTACACGGTGAGAAAAATCTTTTACGGCTGCGTGATGCCTATCCCGAGTGACGATATCAACGCGTTGCAGAACAACTAAGACCATCGGAACTTTGTGATACGTGTCGATCAAAATAAATCGTTTAAACAAACGAGGGATGCCGTATCAAATGGGCTCGGTACCGCTTACTATTATGACAATGGTTACGTCCCAGTCCAGGGCAAAAACTACGACGCATACGATTTACATCTTACCTCCGGCAAGTACGCGGGCTCTACCTACATGGGCTTTGGATGGGCTAAACCGCCTAAAGGCTTTGGTCACCCAAGTACCTATACGGTAAAACCAGCGTTATGGCACATGGCACGGGACTAGACGCCCAACGGCAATTTACACCATAGTGGAATCTTCGATAAACTCAGGGACCTATTTGGAATAGTCAATCGACCAGTTTCATGACTCGTTGCTGTGCGCAAACACGCTTTTGAATTTTGTAGTCGCACTGGGGTTGTACTTGGTCCCTCCGACATGGATTTACGCATCGGCACGTTTGAGGGATATAACAATAATTTACAAATAGCGACAGTCGGAATGCAGACGGGGTATGTTCCGAGTTTAAATTAAAGAGCAGTTCCAGAGACCACAGACTTTGATGAAGAAGTTACAGGACCAGATCCGGAACTTACTCCAATTATAAAGCCTGTATTACCACCAAAAGCGCCTCTTGAAAATAAACCTTTAGACTTTCATTACGAAGAAAAATTGTCGTTAACCGAAGGAACGATTGCAGTCGCTGGAATTTGTGTTATGTTGTACAACGTATTAACTTAAACCGAAACCAAAAAGTAAAAGGCATTAAAAAACCCTTTTCTCCTTTTCGAGAAAGGGGGTTATTTTTTCAACAAAAAATAATACGTTAAAACTATTATAAACCGACTTACATCTTCTGAACATCAGAATTAAAAGCCCCTACGCCGACAAGCAACGTCCAAATGTGCTCAGCTATCCAACCGACTGTCTTGCTCGCCATGTTTAATATCCAAGAAAGAACGCTTCCAATTATACCCGTCAAGCCACAAGCGCTTTCAAACTTAATTTCTTCAAAACGTTTGCCAAATTCCACAATTGCCGTTTAATCCAATCTGTTACGCCTTCTTTTGACGGTAGCGCTGGTGTGGGTTTAGGTGCAGGTTCTGGATTAGGCTTAGGTTCTGGACTAGGCGTAGGTTCTGGTGCCGGTGTGGGGCTAGGAGCTCCAACCAGTCTTACAGGGGCCACTATGTTACATACGATCATACTGATAGCTAAACAAAAAGCCTTCAAGATGCTGACGATAGTGACGCCTTGTTCTATAAAAAGCATCCGGATCTTTTCGTTCTTGAAGTTCTGCACCTTCTGCATCACTCGCGGCTTCTTCTAATTAATTTTCGACCTGTTGAATCTTTTCGTCTAACTTGTCCAAATTACCCTGGTTTAAAACCAACTCGCCTTTCACTGTCTGTAGAGATTGATCTAAAGCGAGAAGTTTTCGGTAATTTAATTCTTCTGTCTGCGCTTCCCGATTTTCTGTGAGCTGTTTTACGACGTTGCTTACTTGGTCTGCCGTGTTGGCTAGTTCTTCCATTTGAACTATCTCAAGATTAATGAAGTTTAACGTTTTAACCGATTTTATTAATTTTTTCCCTTCAGGTAAAAAACCTAGTTCTTCTCGAATAAATCTCAACTCAAATTTCCATTCAGCGTCCCTAGCGTTTTTGGCAATCGTGTCCAAGTTTACAACTAAGTCGGGATTTCTTTCGTCGGTTTCTTTTGTCTACTTACTAAACCCCGGAAGCGCTTTGAAAAATAATTCGCAACGTTTTCGATGATCAAAATTTTCATAATCTGGTAAATTTCGTACGCCCGGTTGGCCGGCAAGTTTGAAAAATTAATAGAAATTATCTACCGTCTGTTTGGTTCTAAATACATTGTATCGCTCTTGCGATCGTTTAGGCTACCTTCTTCGGGTGTTATCTCCGGTTGACCTTCGATAAAACGACGTTTCTTCTCTGTCAGTGGTGTCTAAGTTTTCGTCATCAACATCGTTATCATATGTTTAACCTTATTTTCCCCCTCGATCCAATAGGGGCATCTCTTCAGGCTCAAATCAGCCTTCGGATTGTTACTTTACAATTAACCGTTTTTAAACTTACGTTTTAAGCTGTAGGCAAGCTTGCCGGTAGGATAATCTGCGACACTGGCCAGCCCTGCGTAGCCAATGCACCCGCTGACACTGCAGTTAAGTTATCCCATTGAAATGAAGCTAATAACAGCGCCGTTATATTCCGTGTTGGCAATTCCGTTTACGTTGATCGATTTAGCGTTACTCATGTTTTAATATATACAGTTTTTAAATTTTATACTTTATATTTTATTTCCAAATTATTCCAAGTGTTAAATTCTCGGTGCAGGTGCTATGCTTGAACGGGTGCCGGCGCTTTTTACAACGTAAGCGCTATTCCTCTAACCACTAAACCGCCTATGATCAAATTTCTGTTGTTTTCAATAGATTTATAAATCTTACTTTCGGATTTCGTCTCTGATTCACGGACTGTTATGCTCGACTAGTCGTTTACCTTGTTCGACGCGTTTGGGGTTTTTAATCTTTGTCACCGTCGGGATCTTGACTGGTTGTTTTTCCATTGACATCTTTTACAATAATAGGATTCTTATTAATAGCCACGTGTTTTCTTGTTATTAACGTTGCTACTAAAGGCGATAGGTACTTGTAACAAATTTCACTGAGTAGGTGTCCCATAGTATGACTAATTATTGGATCATCGTTTAAATGTTTCGTTAGGTCTTCTTCATATTTTAAATCGACGTTAAACCCCAGAAATTCGATAGGTGTGGCAACGCCTAAAAGTCGATGTCTTTCACGGTATACTCTTTGCCCAGGTATTTGCTCACTAGAGGCTACGACTGAACAGAGCCTATCTTTTACGTTTAGTTTAGGTTCGATTTTGATTTCTTGCAGATGTTTCCTTTTTATACTCACGCTTAATTACTGGCAACTGACAAAATATTTTCTAATTTTTATTGAGTTAAATACGACAACTGGCGGTTCGGTATTTAAAATCAACTTGCTAAGTTTCAGGTCACGTAGATGCTTTTTAATCGCTTCCTTTTGTCGTCGGGTACCACGTCGTTTTCGGCTAAACACTGCTGAAACGAATTTCGATCCTTACCGTGAAACATTGCGATTCACGCCGTGTTTGAGTTATAACAACCAACAACTGTTCAAGTAATGTCTGCCGCTGAAAGCCATTTTACTCAAGGCGCATGTATTACTGCCTTTCGATCTCCTGCGATACTTCATGAATCGATCTGACGCGCAACCGTCTACGACAAACAGCGTATTTACGCCATCAAACGCCTTTTGATGAAGTTCCAACGCCTTGTTTAACTCGAGTTTCTCTCGGTCTAAATCACACAGGTATACATTCTCATCGGTATAAATCCACAGTCGTTCGTTTTATTTTTAAACAACGTAGGGCAAATGATCACGATTGCTTCAAACGCAAATCGATATATTCCGTTTCTAAAAGAACCAAAATCCACTGGCTCTTGCCGCTACCCATTTTACACACGATTAAGCGCAGTGTGGCGATTTATACATTTAATCGTTTTATCTTAAACTGGTTTTAATAAACAAATCTAATAAACGAGACTATTAAAATTACTGTCACTAACCGAATTCCCGAAGAAATTGGGGATTTCGGTAAAGTGTTGGTATTCAAATGGCCCTTGCGAGTACAGCTAATTGGGCTTACCCTCGGCCGTTACGCTTGTTTTCGTGATATGCGGATTATAAAATCGTTGAGCATTTTTAACGGTCGGGTCTTTGAGCAGGATCAAAATCCCTTTCAAGCTTTTAATCGATGCTGATATTCTACAAGTGAATCCGGTCGAATAGAGCGACCGATATGATTTGGAGCGTGGACATTTATCAAGTGCACCGTCGCACAAGCCAGTTTAAACGAGTTCGAGGTAAAAAGGTGAAAATGGGGCCAATGTTGTATTACTTGTCAAACGGCCCTAAACGGTCTTTTGTCAGAGAAGAGCTTCAAGTCGTGCTGCGGATATAGAATTGCCGCCTACTGCCGATGTTTGATCGTGTTACGATAATGGCCGTAGGCTTAAGGTTTAACCCTATTTGGCAATGTATACTGTTTCGTGCCCAACGGCGTCAGACTGAGTTAATAATAAGTGTTTGTCAGATCTGAAAAGATGCTGTTTATTAAAGTGCCGAGTTTTTAAAAATAGGCACCTTTTATACGTGGTACGTGTCAGATGTTTTTGGGTTACAGTTTTTGTAACTCCTTTCGCCTTAGAAAGTACTATCACCATATTACAATAGCACATGTTGTATTGCTACTTAAGTTCAATGCACGGATTGACCTTAAACAGTAGAACCGCTTTCCAAGTAATGAGCCTCACTTAAGGAATGACTAGTTGAACCACAAGGCCCTTGGGGAGGAAAGCAGGGCTGGACCGGATGGGTCATGAGGCAGCCCACTGGCCTTACAAGGAAAAGTCAGTGTTCATTAATTTGACTAACCCTACCCTCAAATCCAAATGAACCAAACATATTCATGCACGCTGTATTAATATTCAAAGAATAGTAGCTAATACCTAATAAGGCAAGGAAACTTGTATGATGGATGAAAAATGGAATGTCCAGCAAATGTATAAAATCCCTACGAGTTCTGGCAGTTGGGCAGAGAGCCGCACATCGAGCCAGCCGAATAAACCACATCAACTACAGTACAACTTTGTTTCAAGTTATCCTCTTGTGTCGATTCATATAACCTGTCGGGTTATAGTACATTTTTGGGTGTATACAAACAGCTTCGGAAATAACCTTACCGCCAAGTTCATCTTTCATTTTGCCGATAATTTTTATTTTTAGGTAGTATAGCCGATGATCTGTTGGGTAATTACTCAAATCGAATATCTCACACTTTTTACGTAGGTAATCGGATAAATTGTCGGTTTGCATCTGAACGAGCAGGCTATCTGTATCAATATACAAAAGACAAACACCCAAACAAAAATTTGCTTTCAACGTGTTTTAATAGAAATCATACATCAACGTTTTGGATGAATCAAGCACGCTTACGCCGCAGTAAATCGGTTTATTCAACTTGGTTATTACGCGGTACATTTCAATGAACGAGAAATCACACTCTTTGAACGGCGTAGTCGTTTTATAGTGCGGTTTAGAAGTTAGTTTGATGCAATATTTCACATTTTCCATCGTTTTGCCAACTACAGAGTTGTTAATTAATTTGAAGAGGTCCTTCTCAAAATCATAATTGGCTAATTTACGCAACTCGGTGTTTTTGTAACCTTTCATCCAAGGTGCCTGTCTGAAGGACATCACTCGGTGGACCTCTTTTAACTGAGTTCTAAATATTTCTGCAATGTGTAGTAGTGTACAACGTATTTGTGTTTCCTGTCCAAAGTCGCCACCAGCTTGTCTACGGACGTAAGCCTTTCTCCGTTCGATAGCAAATCATTCTGATAGCCCGACAGCGGGAAATTGTTGTTTTAAGTCGTGCAACCGCTGTGTGTAATCCAAGGTGACTTCGAGCATGTAGCCTTTTTAAGCGCCTGAAGAAAGTTTTGCGATGTACCCGGGAGTAATCTTGGTTGTGTCTTTAACCCACTGAAATTTGCATCGAGGTACATGATGTACGACGTCTGAATGTTTGAGTCGTAATCGGGTAAAGAAGGGTTATTGGCTTTGGCAAAACATTTCGCTCCCACGCTGGAGATGCTGCGTCTTTCAGCCCGTTTGAAAAAGAGGTGTTTGTCGATGTTTGTTGCTGTAGTAGTTGTGCAGCCAAATCTGTTTTTAAATTTAAATCAAAATTATATTATGGTTTCTTTTAAAATGTTCTAATCCCCACAATACTTGGAATTTACTGCATAATCTCTTTTCTGGTACACTTTAATAGTTTGATCTTGCATTACATGTCTGCAAACCATTACATCATATTTAGGAGATTCAACCTAATTAGCATAATAAGCTCTTCCCAAAAGGCTTTTGGATAGCTGTGCCTTTAAATACACATTGTGTACAAGGATGCATTGTGAACATGTTTCCTCTGCCATACAGTCAGCAGTGTCTGATTCGTAAATTTCACTACGAAAAAAGCCTTATCAATAACCAAGTTGTATTTTCAGAGTTTGATTATAATGTGATTCCCAGATCTTTTCTGTGATTTGTAGGCCTTAAAAGAGCCCTTTATGGTGACTTTAGTTTTATTTTTACCCTACCAAGAAACGATAAAAATCTGGAAAGTTCATGAGATTGTCAAACTAAAGTGTGCTTAATGTTATAGTATACACACACAATGTACCACGTTCGTGTAGATGTATATTACTTACCTAGGTTTAGACCATCCTTTTCTCATGGTCTTCCTTGGGTTATGATGTGATTGGTATTTTTTTTATTTATTTTGATTAATTTTCAGATTGTTATCTAACGCTAACGTCTGGGACTTATAGTGTTTATTATGTAACACCTATCATCTGAGGCCTACTTCCAGTAGCCTTTGACAGTGCCAGTGTACAGTTGTTTTCCACATAAGTTTGTGAAACCTAAGAAAGGCGTTTGAATGATAACCACAGGGCACAGATGCAGAGAAGTCTTGTGCATTTGTTAAAAGTGGACCAAAACTCCTCTTGGAGTCAAGTGACTTTTTGAGGCAGTCAAAATGTTAGTCAACAATTCAAGTTCCGCGAGTGTTTCAAAAGCGCATCGAACGACAGACCCGGCGACGTGTAATAATTGGCCGGGTCTAAGCCATAATTCTTTTTGCAAACTTTCCGACAGTTCTCAAATACGTCCGCCAACAACAACGTGTCCGTTCCGACGTTATTTTTAAAAGCTGGTGATATGACTCTTTCGTGAGATTTTTAAATTCCTGTTGGCTCGCTTAAATCGCTCGTTTTCATTCAGGCTTGGTGTGTTGTGGCATGTTACGTTGTTCGGCAAATGCTGATAAAAATGATTTTTTTAAAGTCAATTAAAACCCAATAAGACAGGGCGACGTTGTGGTTTTGTTTGCGTATTCAAGTCTCTATTTATTATATGGGAATTATAATTTAATCTCAATTTTTATCGAACCTCTTTCGATTTAGGGAGAAAGAGGTTTTTTCTTTTGGTTGGGGGAAATCTGGCCCCTTTTGCAATCTATTCCCCGTGGTTGGTCGTAATCCCGGGGGTTTAGAAAAGCCCCGGGGAGTTGATCCGGAGGGAAGGAGTTGGGCCGGTTGAGGGGGGTTGGGTAGGTATAGGAGGGTTTTGCAGGTCCAGAACCCCCCGCCGCCTACTACTGGGCGACCAGCGAAGTTTTGGGCATGGTTGCGTAGTTTAATAGTGCGCCTGTAACACGTATAGCGCGTGCGTGCGCTTTTCGTTCCAACATGTATGTTGTGTGCCGTTACTCAATCTTTGTACCATAAAATGTAACGATTCTACATGAACTTAGAGAGGATATTGTTGTCAGTAGAACCCCCGTTCCACTGAAATAGTGGGGATTAGCGTCGTAATCTCAATGGAAAGTTCATAATAGATCAACACTAAAAATTCATCGATTTAATTTGAAAACCTGTTTTTTGTGGTGCTGCACCCGAAAAGCTCTGAAAAGGTATCTTCATCCTTTGGTCAGCTTTATCTAGATTACTGTGTGTGATATCTTGACTTTACAGTGACGGGAAAGCAATAGAATTATACACCGTCTTACATAACATCCTGACAAAGCTATTACCTTCAAATATAACAATGACCCTCCACGATTGAAGTACGTAATTTTTGTTTGTGGTAAAGGATTCATGTGAGGATATTAAGGAAAGTCAGATAGACCTACACGTAGATGAAAGTTTTACTGTGCAGGGTCACCAATAATCAGGCCAATATTTGACTTGATGACAAGTCGTTCGACAGTTGTGTTGGACTTGGCACCAAGTCTATGCCTACATATACCATAGTTCATAACTATATACAAACCTTTCTGAAGTAGCTATTTTGGTTTTAGGAAGATCTTGGTTGTTCCTGCCCAGAACAAATCTCGAATGGCTTTGATGATTGTTAAAAATCCAAACCAGAAAAGTGAAAAGAGCCCGTTAGAATGTCGAGTTGTTCCGATCGTAAAGGTACAATCCATCAGTTGGCGCTATCCAAAAGTAACTGACGAAATTATTGCAGAAAAACATTCTTGGTTTAAAAATAGTTGTGGACAGAAGCCCCTGCCAAATTATTCTTTCGGCCAGATGTCATTTTAGGAAAACAACGAAATAAGGCTATGTCCAACAATGCGTTTGAAAATACAAGTAAGTTATATGATCAAACAAGAGACGATGAAGTTCTATCAAGGTAGTTTTCCCTGCCAAGACTTGAATGGAAGTGCAGGACCATTTTCTTCCCATTTTATGGACGTTTTCTGGAGCAGAAATCAGCGGTGCATGACCTTAGAAGTTCATCCAAATTATCATTGGAAAGAGTATTGTGCCAAGGTTATGATAAAATCACAGTTATTATCATAATGCACATAGTTTGATTATATTTTTGATATATTCAATTAAGTGTGAAAAATCGGCAGAGCGTAAAATATTGAATTTAGCAAAAAATTTAATCGAAGAATGATTAAAAGGCATATACTGACTTTAATTGAAAAATTGAAATTTTTTAAATTGAAAAATGATAGGGCTAGTTGTTGCTGTTAAATCCAAGGCTCTAACTATCTGTACTTTTTTAAACCAGTGAATTTGATACACAAATGTCTTTGAAATAAAGACATGTACATCAAAACTTAATAGCTGGTCAGGTCAGTGTAACTTTCAGTGTTTACTGGAAATTCCAGTAATTTAAACATTCTACGACAGTCATCACTAAAATTAATAAGGAACTTGAGTATACAAGATTGCAGTATAGTACTTTAGAAAAGATCAAAGCTTGGTTGCACGTTTTATCCAAAGAGTATTAACTTTCAAAATAATCTTTTCATGTGATTATAAACTCAAAAGATCTATGCATCGACATTCTGCCACTGTCATTGAATATTTGTCAAAATTCAATTAAATTCCAAGTTTATGTGGCTTCACCTATAAAACTTATTGAAGAAAAGACAGGCTAGCCCACCCAGCGTCTTGTACTCTTTTATCAATTTAAAGTTTAGGAGCAATAAAAATGGGTACACTTGAAACCGGTGTGCAAAATTCAATTTGAGCTGGGAAATTGGCAATGAATACTCTATTACAGGGCAACAAACTTTGCACAATTATTTTCCTCCACTACCGGCGGCGGAACGATTTTCAAAAGGGGGGGGAGCAGTTTTAAGACCATCAGGCATCAGCCATTAATAGCTCAATCTGTTCTGCCCCATCCAATTATAGGACCTGCAAAAAGGGGGGGAAGAGCCCCGGTCAAAAAAGTGGGGGACACTGGCCCCCTCCCCCGCTTCCGCCGCCATTGTCCTGCACAGGTCACAGGAGATTTTCACTAGATGCGAGATCGGTGTTCCAGCAAAACCTTCCCAGTAAACCTAGTCTCTGGTGTATAGGTTAATGATGCCCAGTTGATGTAGCTTGATCCACAGTTGCTTCTCTTTTTGACTATCGTGATTGAGATACGATACATGTTTTGTAAACGCAACGTCGTAGTAGTACTCTGAGTATTTTTCGAAACTTCCGGCAAAACCGTATGCATCCACCTGTATACAATGAACGGCATCATTACAAATTTATGAATGTTAATGTCAACAACAGCAGCAGCAGCAGCAACGGTAAAAATATGGCAAGGCGTGGGCACAAAAGCAAATGGATGATATATACAGCAAGCAGCAGCAGGACCAAAGAAAGGACCAATAAGAGTTATTTTTCTGTCTATAGACAAATAATGAATTTTTTTGGTCATATTTGATGGGTTAAATAAAATTTTTAAATAGCATGCAGTTTACAGGGGCGGTCTTAACAATGGAATATTAAGGAACTAATTGAAATGCCACCACTTTATAATATCGCAGGTTACTAGGAGTCGGAAGTTCGCGGTTCAACAAAGGACTGTTCATATCATCCATTTGTTTGGCCTTGCCATATTTTTACCAGTCACATGACAGCTTTTGGCAACGAAAGAGGTCTATGGGGGAGGTTTTGGCCATTAATCTGTGTGGCCAATTGATAGGTTAATGAGCTTCCCTTGCTGACTGCATGCAGCACATTATGATTAGTTGTGAATTCTCAGACAGAAAGCTGCATAAGTGAATTTCTGGAGCACTGGATTTCTGGAAATTCTGAAATTCTCACCTTGTCGCAGGTGTGTAGTGCCAGGAGAAGCATGATAGCACCGGTTGATGGACGATAAATTTGTACGTTTTTACGGCGGGTGGAGTTGATCCATCTAACAATAAACAGACCGTTAATCACCTGGATATTTTCGTAAACTTTGGTACATATGAAACCAATACTTTACAATGAAAGGACACAAAAAACAGAAACATTGAAGTTTGGATGTCCTCCGCCTGACTATCACGGTTACATACAACCTATTTCACACTTACAAACTCCGTTTTTGAAAATAATTCTTGAGATTGGGGGGAGAGACTGGATATTCCATCCGATGCTTAGAAAGCCATTTGGGCGATCAAAAGAATGCTTTTCATGAATGTTTTATAAATATATTAGATTATATCAATGCAGGTAAGAGAGAAGGAAAAAAGTGTAAAAGTAAGTATCGTGACGGATTTCATGACAGATACCTGTCTCTGATATATCTTTCAAAATCTGGATGTACAAGCTTGATGTCCTCTGCTGTCAGCTTCGTCTGGAATTTCGGGGGTAATCTTAGATGAAAAAAATGTTATTTGTGAAAATATACTTCATATACTTCTAGATGTATAACATTTTCAGCACATCACAGGCAACATACATAATTTTTCTAATAATGGTAAACTACCTGCCATCCTCGGGATTTCGGGGTGCAGCGTTGCCTCTTAACACAGCACCAAGAAACATGTAGGCCCATCTTGTTTTAGGGAAGAAAATATACCGGATTCCCTGGAAGAAATAAAAATTGAGAGATTCAATTCATGCGCAATAAACGTTGAACGCACACAAGAATGAGAAGAGCACTGACCTCTGGAGTTTTTCTAAATCTCTGGCACAATTTAGTCAGTTGATGATATGATTATGTTAATCTTGGGCAAGCATAAGTAAAATCGTGGGCACAGTTTACTTATAATTGGGTACGTACGTATGCCAGTGAAAAAGCTCGAGCATGGCCGTGAATTTTGCACGCGAAGTACTCACGGCCTAAGAGAATGTCGACCCGATAGGAAGGAAAAGAATAAACAGCCCCTCACTAGCGAAGTAAACGAAACGAGTAACCAGATCTGCCTAATTGTGATAAAATAAACACGATTCAATAGGACCCACAGTACCTGTTGGTATGGCGGTACTTTGAAGCCATATGGCCTTCCGCTAATTAAAGAGTTTGAGAGAGACCGGAAGGCTGCACAATAAAATGATGTTTTGCTCCCTACGTCCTCCTCGTGACCTTTAGTTACAGCAATATTGACCCTGAATGAGAGAAAAATGGAGATATTTGGTCTCGCTTTCATAATGGAAGGTAGTCGCCAATATTAAAGTGTATGTAAAAATGTCTGGAAACCTCAGGACTAGTCGCGCTGAATCTATTAACTGAATCATTGTTATAGCAGTATGCAATCCGTAAATTTTGATACTGATATTTTAAACTGTTCTTAAAATAATCACAGTGGACCACTTACATAATTAAAAACAAAATAAAACTGCCCTTTGAACACCCATCAGCTGATTTTAAAATAAACAAAACCAAAACAGAAAAATAAAACACCAGAAATAAACCAACACCCTCCCCCCAAATTAATTACCCGAACACGTCCAGTCAGGGGACGTGGATTTTTAAATTAGAAAAAAAAATAAGCAGATTGTCTTTTTTTTTCAGTTGTCAGCATTTTCCACATGGCTGCATACAAATATACTGACTCAGACAGTCGCAGGTGCTGCTACTACTATGTAGCGTGCATACTTTTGTATGCAGGCTGTGAGACCTCAGTCGGTAAGGCAATCGAACAAACCCATTTTTTTTTTTTACAGTTTATTCCGAAATGTCCGAAGTTCAACACTTTCACATGCAAATAAATATGTCGTGTTAAATATATATATACTAAAAGTGCGAAAATTCAAAAATCTGTTGATTCTCACCTAGAATATTCGATTTATTAGCTGTACAAATCCTATATTAAAATAATGCTCCGCTTCCGAAAGATGACCCTACGACGTATATTTGAATTGCTTCCCAAACAGGGATCACGCTTTCACAATTCTGGTCTCAAACCAGCCGCAAATATTCCACAACAATAATTCCTGAATTAATAACCTTGATTCCAGGCACTGCAAAATACTCAGTTATTAACACATAAATATATCTCAAAAAGGGCAATATTAATGTAATTAAGGATGGACAACCACACTAGTCTCAAATGAAATGATTCCTAAAAACACATCAGCATCTTATATGGGGTATTACCAGTATTACCACAACTCGCCCAAAGGTGACATATGAACAATCGCAGCTTGCCACCAAGGCAAAATATCAAACATGGTAAGTTACTCAATTACAAGCCAAGTACAATAATCTATACATGTAATACAATAGCAGGGAACAAAATTTACAATCGATTCAGCAATATGTGGCACACAAATTTATGAAGTAAGCCACTAATTAATTTGGCAACTCTTTGCCTGAATCGTCTATCCTGAACGAACGGTGTCCACTATCCCTCATCAGGCTTGTGCACGTTCCCTGTCGTTCCCAAGTCTCGCTTCATAGTCTCTCAGACCCGCCTCACGTGGTTCCTCCTTATTACACCAACCTCGTCCAGATTTGGCTTTCCCTGAAGAGGGTACAGTGCACCCCTTAGACAACCAATTCCAGGAAATTCCTGCCTTGGATTTTGGGCTTTCTGAAAGCAATACAATGAAGCCAATTCCAAAATAATGGTGCGATACTTAATACAGGAAAAACAAAGCCCCCAAAAGAAAACAAAAAATCGATTACTCCCAATTCAATTACTAGATTTCCATCGAAACCATAGGTCTCGAATTAATGGTAACAATCGATTAAGAAATCATAGACCTGCTATTTACAGAAGTTAAAACGAAGAAAAATTACAATTATATCACTCAATGTCTCATATTTGGCATTTTACGAAAGTTAAATAAAAATACAGAAAGAAATTCTTACTGGTTTTGACCCTTGTTGTTGCTTGTAGTCACTGTCGCCGGCCCAAAGCTCAGCACTGTAGTTGGAAACTACTACATATACAAGATGGCCGCTCTCTATGAAGGCTTTACAATTTTGAATCTTGACTTCAAAATAACCACTGGAGCCAAACTGCTCCAAATGGAATGGAATTAGCCAAATGCAAGAGAGCTCTTGAACCCATGACGACGTTACCATCACTAGAATAGCATAATAAGTGGCCCCGGATAAAAGATGGCGCACTCCTTTTATATACCACTGCATCCACCACTTGCATACACACCCAGCACAAGTATTCATTCAAACAAAAGACCTCCTTGGCTTAAGAAATAACTTACCTTTGTTCCCCCTGGTACAACTCAAACCCACGAAACCAAAAGCCCAAAATGCTAATTACACGTTTGATTCAATATTTCGTTCTTTATTCAGAACATCTTCAGGAATGAAGATGTTCTGAATAAAGAACGAAATATTGAATCAAACATGGCTTTCATTAGTCTTTATGGAGTCTGCATACTATTGAGTTATCTGAATATTATCAGTGGATCGCCTACTAATTACACGTAAAGGAAGTTAAGCAGAATGAAAAGAAATAGCCCTCTAACTTCAATTGGTATTCAAAACTGGGGATAAAAACGTTTGCACATGCATACAAGACCTAAGTTGGCTGAGCTCTGACACAGGCCTACAGCTACGAATAAGCGGCCTACGTTTAACTACAACAGCTTGAACAGTTTTGTTTACGATTGCTATTGCAGACATTGGCCCAGATTTCTTGTGTGTGTGTTTGTGAGTTTGTTTCTGCATTCAATTGGGGACCCTTAACAATAGAGGACAATAAGGTCCCCGATTGACAACCGTGTACAAAACATATGGGTGGTCTTCTAAAAAAGTTGAAGTACAAACAAAAGGGGAACAATAGGGGGTCCCAGTTGCAGGCAAATACACACTTGTGTGTGTGTGTGTGTGGGGGGGGGGTGATTTCTGATAGCTCAGCACAGCCTCCGTCCCAGGGGAGATCGTGACGCTGGCAAGTGCGGACACGGGTACAGGCTACAGAAGGAGGGGCGTGATTATATTAGTAATCCCTCAGGGAGGGGATATATCCCCTCAAACCCCAGGATCTCCGCCCACGATTGCAAATATCACAATTTGAATCACTGCTTGTATTCCAGAAAGACCATACTCTTTCCTAGTAGTGGACATATACAGTGTTAGTCTAAACAAGAACAACAACAAAAAGTTCACACCTCTAAAATTGTCCATAATTGTTTTAACGTGTAACAATATTTTATTAAGATTTTTGTATATATTTTTGAGCAGCTATCCCTGCTTCCGAGTCTTTTGGTGCAGTATTTAGGATTCATGGATAACTAAAACTGAAGGCAAATAATGGGTTTTGGTGAAATCTGACTTACGTCAACTGTACGGGGCTGGGTAGCAGATGCACAAGACAGAAAAACTAGTTTTAAAACTTTATCTTCATTTCTTAACGGCAAGTTCATTCCACATTTCACAGTGTCTTAATTCTCCACTTAGCCACTGTTTTGTTGAGTATAAAATGAGCTCGCTGCTTCTCCTTCCTGTTCAAAGATAAGGAGTTTCTGTTGGTGTATTTTCTATCCAGCCCTGTGTGATTTGCATATGTCACCTAAACTGAAATTGTCTACTGCGTAGTCATGCATAGCGGGAAGAGTTCCTCTAAATGTACATGTCATGTAAAAATAAATTATAAAATATTGCCACACAACAAATCAATTGGCAGTTTTTAAAGTTTTTTTTTAGTTACGCTGTGTTTAAAATGTACATACAATCTAATTAACGAATGCGTGAAGAGCTTATATTCACCTGAAGACATAATCATGGGCATCGATCTCTTTTCCCATCTTTGAACCATTCAAGATGCCACCGTTTCCGATGACAGCACAGGATGTGCATCCATCTTCTCCCGGTGATCGGTCCTTGTCAAACATGTACGTGTTGCTTGATGTATTCAGAAGGCTGAGTGCTGAGGCAATTACTGAAGGTAACAGTCAACAATAAAAGTATAGGCGCAGTGTAGTTGTGTGTTGAGTGTGACGATTTTAGATCATCAGTAGGTCGTCATTCTTGATTTCATCATGATGAATTCAAGAGCAGTCTTTTTGGATTTTCCCGAAGATTTTGAAGTCTACTTTTCACCTTATAGTCAGTAAAGAAATTATGGAAATTGGCATAAGCATTATCAATAATGCGATTCGCGGCAATTTCTTGGTTGTGCTTTGTTTTGTTTGATATTATGCAGTCAACAGTTGGTTGTGAGGAAATAATCTTAGGTGTCATTAAATAAAATATTTTAACGTTTGAACCGACAGATTATTCGCCTGCATGAAATGTAAAAACGTACCAATCATACTGATAAGTATGGAAGAGTATAGGGCTACTAAGAAATCAATATAAACTTGCTGCAGGGAGATAGGAACTTGATAAGTTACGAGAAGAATTATTTACAAACCCCCAATTTTCTGCTTTCTGAACAGCTAATGAATCCTGAACTAGGGCAGGTGCTAGAGAGTTTGTACAAAAGTGAGCGCATCATAAAGTCATACAGTTCTGAATTTATGAAATGCTCCTCATAAAATCTGATTGCTAACTGTTCATCACGGCTTGAAAACAAATCAGTTCTTTGTTTAAACTTGTGAATTTTTTTGCTAACTAAAGCGTTATTTTTTGTTTTTCTTCCTAGATTTGAGGTTCATCAGAATTAAGTACTTTGTATTACTTTGTATTCTTTTGAATTTATCTTGCAATTCAAAAGAATACAAAGTAATACTCATGAGTATCGTTAAAGAAAACAAGCTCATAATTTTTTTCTTACCGCTTTCGTTAGCAACCTCCCACCCGTAGATACTGTGAAAGTGTGATAAACGTGCATACTCCTCTTTGCTGTAATGTTTACTCCACATCAACAATGGAATCTCAGGCACATATTTATAGCGAACAAACGACTCAAGAAGAAGTTTTTTACGTACTGACGTTGGACAGGTCTAGTTAAATGAAAAGAGAAAAATACCATTGGTATAATTTTTATTACAGGATATCACTTTACGATCGCTCATTCTTGCGAAAAGCTACTCTTTTAAAAAAGAAAAATGTTTGCAAAGCAAAGATGGTACTGTCTTTGCTGTTGTACTTGTATATATGCAGTGCCAAGAACAACGGTTAATGGTCGATCACTGGGGTTTGAGCACTAGCGTATCTTAAGTGGGGTGGGTGGTAATTAGGCTATGCCAAAACATCCCAAAGGATGCATTTTCCCTTTGTATTGGGGGGTTTTGAAAAGAAAAAACAATTTAGATTTACAAAATTTTCCTTTGTTTCAGAATCCCCCACGTTCAGCATCACCATTACGAAAGACCATAAAATTTCCTTATAAAGAAATCCCTAAGTCCCCCATTCCATAGTTTCCGTTCATGTTTAAAGAATCTTTTATTATGAAATGCATACCATGTAGTTTAAAAACTGTGTGTCAGGGATGAAATGACTCTCACTGAGTCGCCAATTCCATGGTCTGAGTCTGTCTCTCCTCTGCAGGTCTTCAGCTAAAGTGTCCTTGTAAGTTTGGTTGAAAGCAATACCTTGAATCCGGTTGTCAATATTTGCTAATTGTACTGACTCTTTCTTTAACAGCAGACCCTTGCTTGGACCAGTGTCATCTTTGTCGACGTTCCATTGACGAAGACGTCCCTCCTTTGTTCTGTTGAAGACGCAAGTGTTATGCTCCACTATTATCAAAACAGACCTTAAACTATTCAGCGATTGTGACGCAGATAGATTTTGTATTTCACATGGGCGGAATTAGTCTCTAAAATAATCTACAAAAAAGTTTCAGGTCGAAACAGTAATGCTATGAACAAGGTACAGATTTAAAGAATTGTTGCGTTCCCTAAATATCAAGTCGATGGTAGCATGGATTTTATTACCGTCTACGGAATGTGATATCTGGGGTCTACAATTTATTAAAGGGTGGACGCGAAACAAGGGGTTTGGGTGACAGTCAAACTGTATGGTTGGTTTATTGCTCTCACTTCTCTTCATCAAAGTTCAATGTGGGTTTGAAGAAGGTGTAGCTTATAATACAACACACAAAAGGCAAAGTTATAGAGAGGCGAAGTTGTATACGAGTGTAACAAAACTACGGTTTGGCGGGACCATTGGAAATGCAAGTCAGACGGAGTGGGTTACGTTACGTGTGTGTAGCATCGCACAGCTAGGCCACACTCATCGGGCCGGGCCGTAGTGGGAGCTGTCCCGGACCACCACGGTGACTAGCAAGTGCTGGACGGGGCCAGCGCCGGTGTGTACCGACCGCACTGCCGCTCAGACCGCAATGTGTTGAGCGCAATGATAAAGTCGCCGCACTATGTACCATTGGCTCAGCGTAGAGACGGGGAGGACTGGGCTAGTTAGCAGGACAAGGGTGGCGAGGGACACGGGGTGTCTCGCCCGGCAATCGGTTCGGACGTAGCGGTGACGGGTCGCTACGACTCTCACTAGCACCCTAGGCTAATTCGTACCGCTCTTGCATCGGTCCAAGCTAAGCTAGCTGGTCATTCATATGGCTACATTTCTTCGCCATAAGAATGGTTACTATCGCACTTCTTTCGGAAAAGGTCCAACCGCCGCACTACGATAGGTTCCGCTCTCGCAACAAGGGTTTGGTCCGCTGCACCTGACCGACGAGCTAGGGAAAATCTGGTCTATTTATAGGATTCTAGAGACTTAGAAATTAATAAAATATGAGCGTCGCTGAACAGCTCCACCAATGAAAATCTTCCATCATAAAGGGTCACATGACTTCCTGCTAGAGTCGTGTGCAAGAATCTAAGTGTCGTGTGTAAAAAGGTAAAATACAGAATAAGAAGTCACGTGTACAAAGTGTAGAGCCGGGTGCGTGAAGTGCTTACCCGGTCATCTGTGGTGAATGATTGACAGTTACAAAATCTGAGGTTTCTGAACATTAGCATTTCAGGGAATCTTACCACGCTCAACCACGCAGCCATGTGGAGGGGAATTTCGACATGTCAAAACTGAGCAGAGAAAACACAAGGACAAAGGAGTGGAGGAACACGCGATCACGCCCAAGAGCTTGAATATAACTTAATAGTCGAGCATGATCGAGCATGAATATAACTTAATACAAAATTAGCGTCTCTGCTACCTGTCGACAATGCATAGCTGAGCTAAATAAGAGACCCTGACAAATGCAAGGACCGAGAACGAGTAAAATTAGGGGGCGCTAGAATTCCAAGATTTGCGGGTGCGCAACAGAATATTAAATGAAATCTTTGACTTTCTTACTTATATTTCGTTTGGTCTTTCGTATGGATGTATGCAATCTTTAAAGTTCACGTCAAGAGCCCATTGTTTTACAAAGATGGGCGATGACGGAAAGTGTTGATGAAAATCGACACCACACGATATTTTGCATTTACACACGGGACGGAATGTCCACAAACCTGAAAGTCAGTCCGTCACCGTATGTCATTATGGGTAAACGAGACCGCTGATTCGCCAGAAGGCATGGAGACCGCAGATTGGCCAGAATGCGCAGTCTAACTCTGAGTGAGGTGTACGGACAAGTGATTTATATCCTTTTCCAGTGACGTAACTACGGAGGGGACGGGGACAGGGAAGGTACTTTCCCTCTCCCAGCGTATAGGTCTCTGACCCAGATGCCTCCTCCCCTTTGAATTTGTGCAAAGTACACATTATGTACAAATCACTTTTAATTTGCTTTCCGTGCCCCGTGAACTACTTGGTGCATCCTCAGCTTCGGGTGCGCCCTGAGATATTTTAACTTTTTCACGAAACCGTCTCTGTTGCTCTTTAAATTTATCCATGTTCAATGTAAACAGCAGAAACCGTTGTTAGGGACCGTTAAGACTATGATTCAGTTATTCTTTTTTTTAAGCTCCAGTTTTTAATGTTAGGTTTGGTGTTCATCTGAGCGAAAGAATAAATCACATTTTCGCTATACACATGCCTTAAGACAATGCACTAATAGCACAGAGCCTAAAGTCAATCAAAACTTGCTGTCCACTTTTGTTTCATACTTTTCTATTTTCATTGATCCCTCTTCTTAACTGACACCAAATGATCAAAGCTGACCAAGTTGACGTCAAGTGGCAGCTTGCTTTCTTTCGAGAAGTACGGTTTCCCGGTTTTTTGCATGAGATTTGCTGGTATTTTTATCATTTCTGAAGAAAAGGGGTGCAAATGATCTACCGATCTGACAGAGTTTTGTGAAGCAGGAGTTTTTGTTACACCTCTCCTATTTAAAGGAGTTTGGAAATCTGTTTGTATTGTGAAGCAATTTTTGAAATCAAAACTTCAGGAGCAAAATCTGCTTCATCACTGTTAATGTATTTTAACACAATTTTAACATAGGGTTCCCCTTCATGAGGCCCAATAGCTCATCTGTCCTCAGTCTAATCTGTTGGACAAGTTGACGTCCAATTTTTGGAAATCAATGACACCACTTCAATTACATCGGGCTCAAAAGATATTTTTGCAGTTCAAGCGGAATAGCCGCATCACCCCCTGCCAACAATTCCGAGGGAAAATACCAGTTTCTGTCAATACTTTAAAATTACTTAGCGATGAACAATACATACGGAAATGATATCCTTTCCCAAATAGATGGAAACCTGGTAAGAGTGCTTATACCAGTCACCAGTGCGTAGCAAGATACTCCAAGACCTGTCGCCAGCACAAGCCTGACTACCCTACAACAAACAAAATAAAAATAAACAGCTATAATGTGAAAAGCAACACTCAATCATTTTGAAAGTATGGAGTCCCTGAAGGGAAAGTCAGAAATGAAAAGTTAAAAGTACTATACATGTGAAAGCTTCGTTCTGTGGAAAATATTGATTTCTGTTTCCCAGAAAAAGTATCTGTTCCCTCACATAATTTATCATAATTTATATCTCAAAATATTATATTACTCTCTAGAAATATTTCACAAACCCTTTTTTCTGAATTTAATTAAATCTCAACAAATAAATTGAAATGCACGTTCCTGAATGTCTGGCTACGGAATAGAAAATCATGTCTTGGATCCTTTATATTTTAAACAAATACATAAAGACCAGTAGACGTCGAAGTAATAGAAAAATAAAACCTTATAGGATGACAGTGCAGCTGCACTAATGATAATATTATTCTGTTTGATTACCTTTCGTCTATTTGATGTAATTGCACAAGGAAAGAAAGACTCGAAGGTGGCAATATTATTGAATGAAGGCGTGTACCAAACTGAAGACGACTGGGTGACATATTTATTACAGTTGGCAGCCAGTCATTTTGGAAGTCCGGATTAATTCAAATCCCTAGTCATTTTGCGAGTCTCAGACACAAGTCCAAGTTAATGCTTACAAGTCAAGTAACAAGCTAGAAAAAAAAATAACAACTCGATTTCGACTCGAGTCCAAGATGTATTTTATCGAATCTCTAATTTGGGTGGGCTTGTAAACAAACAGATGCGTATAAACGAAATTGAGCGCCATAAAAATGGCACCGTAAAAATAATTAAGGCGGTATGAGCAAACTGCTCCGACATAAAAAACTAAATTTAAATGACAATTTTTTTGCGGATTGCCTACACGTATTCTCCTGGTTGCTGTATCATGACCAGCTTCTTTGTTAGTTTAATTAAGCCTACATCTAACAGTAACTTCATTACTTAGGTTCACTGACGATTCCACTCCAACTTCAAGCTGTTTGCTTGATAGTACATTCAAAATGTGTTCGAATAGGCCCCAGCAGGGCTTGTTAAAAATCTTTGCAAGAATCATACAGAAAAGCCTGAAATCTAATACAGTATTCGAAAATTAACAAGTTAGCTCCATTGCTTATTAAATAATAACGTATCTAATCCTATGGTTGTAGCACTGATTTGTTTAATGAACAATCCCACGTCCCAATATTGTCGACTATACATTAATCCATGATAAAAGAACAAAGTACGAACAGTGTTTTTAACAACTCCGGGTGCGAGATGTCATTTTACCCGCGGAAAATTATTTCGCCGAAGGCAGAGGCATTGTGTTCATTTATTGATTCAAACCAAATAGTTATGGGATTTGTTATTGCATGTGATATGTTTTGTTTGGAAAATCCATCACTTCGGGAAGTGTAAGCCAGGTCTTACAGGTACGTTTAAGGTTATGAATCCGATTGGCAACAGGGAATACCAAAATGATAGAAAATTCAATACAAACCATTTTAAGACGAATCCACCGTGTCCGGCTGACTTACAGCTGAAAAGTGCAAAAGACATCCTCTCAGTTTTAAAACAAAAACAGCGATAGTTTCCTAATGGATCGTGCGTAATATTGTACCGTATTGAAATTTTTAACACCCCGGTCAGACCTGCTTATAAACGCTTCATGTTTATTGCCGTACCGAAGCTGTCGATAAAACTGCAGCAAATGCCAATCGATTAGGTGGAATTGTAAACTTGTAAGATTGAGCCAGGCTTATGCTTTCAACAACGAACCGCTAAAACCTTACGAAATGAAATTAAAATGACAGATTGGATGTTCCCAACTTTTTAATGGAAATAAATTACTGCCTTGACTGAAAATAATTAAAATAAAAACTTGTTTGATTTTCAGCCCAAACATCTGTTAAAACTGACACACACGATCAATACCTTGCCATCACTGCTGCAGCGGTATAATTGTTATTTCAAATGCCGACATTGTGCCAATGACGTTGCTATCGATGGTATTCAAGTGGTACACGGAGGGTTTATGGTTTGCTGAAAAGGAGTCCTGTTCAATGTCAGTGTCTTGATTTTGTGTCGGGTGGGAGGGTAAAGAAGAATTTGGGAAAAAGTCCACAACCAACGCTTACGTCCAAAAGAAGCTTTTTACGTTGATGTGCTTTTAATCGTACATATCGTTCATGACGAATTCCATGGAAAGAAACTTATTCATTGAACTACAACGTGTGATCATTGGACAACGCAGCATGTTCAGTAGTTCGAAGGGGATAAAAGATACAGGTACAAAGTGAATTTCCTTCAACCAGTAAATTTTTATTAAACCTAAATCTCCTGAAAACACAACACTACAGTTAGGTTTCCAGTAAATAACAAAATAAAAACTGTTCGGTGAGCAGAGATCTAACTCTGCCCATATATGAAGCATTTTGCTTGTCACAAAACGACGGAATCATTGTTCCTTTCACACCAGTCTCTTGGGGGGGGGGGCATTTGTCGAACACTCCAGTAAGTTTTGCAGTGAATAAGTAAATAAAAACTTTTTGTTTCAAAATATACGGTGAGCGGAGATCTAAGTCGGCCCGTATATGGAGCATTCTGTTTGTCACAAAATGACAGATTTATTCTTTATTTAACACCTGTCTCGTCGGGGGGGGATTTGTCGATTTTTTAAAAGGAATTGAAATCATCTGCATTTTAAAATCGGTACTACCACTTCATCAGGACGGAGTGAGGATTCATTAAACGGTTGAAAAATGAATGACATTTTGCAGTTGCGTATATCTGTCCTGCAAATTAGGGGAATAGGGGATGGGGAAAGGTGGGGGGATGACTTGTCTGACCATGGAAATTTGAAAAGCGGGGGGGGGGACATGCACCATACACTGTATTGGGGCGATGTTCATGATAAAGATTTACATTTGTACAGTGTATTAAGAGTCTTACATCAGAATGGCATAGGTCTATTCATGGCTTTACTCGTTTCCTCTTTTTAGTGATATTGCAAACACGTTAGTCGTTAGGAAATCCTAAACATCCTTAACAATCTGCTAAAATTTTTGTGCCCCTCATAAAAAAGTCAGTATGTTTGTGTGTGGGCTATATATCCCGATATCCTGGGGTTTACGCCCCCGGACCTTCGTATTTAGGAAAAAACCCATTTTGCTCTCCCATGACCTGGAGACGCCAATGTGTCGGCGACACCACAAAAATTGAAGCTTCTTGGTTCTGTACACTTCGTGAAAACCGGTCAATCACGCGAATTAGCGTAAAGATAAAGGGGTTGTGCTCGCGCATAGGGCACACTAATCTACGATTTCCAAATTTTGGTTTTTACGAAATAACACATTCGCATTTTTAGACATACGATTCAGAGGAATATATTAGTGAACACTTCACACGAATAACCCATCCGTAAACTTTTGCACTGTTATAGAATTTCACTAAAAATCATTCTTTCATTAGAAATTAACAGAAGTTCTATTTTTTTAAAATATTTCTTGAGACTTACACGTTTTAATTCCTGAAAACACGGATTATCAGGAACTGTCAGTTCTCAGCTCACACATACTTCTGTGTTAGTTCGTGAATACGAAAATTATGGGAATTGTTAATTCTTTGCCTGAAGCGTGCACAATGCTTCACCGTTGCGTTAGTTCATATTGACGGTGATGACTGTATTGCACAAATAAGAAGTATTGTTTTAACAGCTCTTACTACTGTAGATCCCGAATACCACGATATTTCTACTAGTTTTCCACACTTTCTCAAATTAACTATAACACAGCTCAAAATTTGAAACAATTGTTACAATTTCAATTCGTCTTTCCAAATTTAGATATGTATTTTTATTGGCAATTTATGCCTCACTCTTTTCAGTGTTCTCCCTCGTATACAACCTGATGATTCGGCGTTTATCAAGTTCCTTCCATAGTTCGTTTTCAGCTTGATTGTCGTGATTCAAAAAAGTCTTATGTTTCTTAAAAATTTTGTCATAATAATGGTCGGAGTATTCGTCATAACTTCCTGCAAATCCGTATGCACTAACCTGTAGAAAAAACAAAACATTTCGGAAAAGTGGGCTTAATTATTCTCAAATGTTTTAATAATTATAATAATTATTCAGGTATTCATATAGTGTTCGCATACAATCTGCTATCACAACATTACACTTAAATAAAGGTGTTATACAGAATGGGAATGGTGATGAGGCGAAACAAGTGTGGAAAGGGTGAGTTTTACATGCAAGTAATGTTTTCAAGTAAGTAAAGGAAGTTGCGTGACAGATTAGGAGTAGTTGCATCAAAACCTTTGTGGAAATGGAAGAGCTAATTTGGCTGTTGGTGCGATATCCCAGGAATTGGAACGGTGTGTGCAGGCATAGGTGGTAAGTTCAGTGAGATAAGGGACAACATGGTCGGTCAAGCAGTTTTGTGATTGCCAATAACTTGAAAATGATACATTCACTGATAAGAAGCCAGTGGAGCTGTTGAAAGAGACATGGTCTGATGTTTACACCACAAAGATCAGTTTGGCTGTTCTCTTTTAGAGTCCTTGGGTACATTTTACGTCTTTGCAGGATAAACCTGCAATACTGAGGTTCTAATACCGAGGTTTGGGGTGACGTCGTCATATCAAAATTCCACATTTTTAGTGTTATTTATTCTAGTTCCTAGATGTCGATTGAAGAAATGATTGTATGCTTATCCACATAATTGCCATTCATAGTAATTTGATAAATATCAGCATAATATAGTAGGCTTTGTTCCAAAGTTTCCTCGAAATGTTTGAGTATTGCCCAGTTTTCACAGTCCCCGTTTTTATGTTGTTTTAAAACGTTGGTGGTCACCAACATCAATACAAGTGACGTGACCACTTGTTGTATTTAGATGAATTTTTGATAACTGAGAAGTTAAAGAGACACTGATAATGAGCCAGGTCAGTATTCCAACAGTGCTCGCCCAAAACAAAGCGCCTCAAAGTCATTCGGACGTGCATAAGTCTGTCCTATCAGCTCCGCTCCCTTCGTAGACCCAATATTTCTGATTGACCTTTCTGTTTTGAAATACCGAACTGATAAATTCATGTTCTTTATGTCATATACTGGGTCAGTATCCTCCAACTTACTCAAGAGCCCTCACTTGGCCCAGATCCTTTAGTCCTATGTATTTAAGCGCAATACGTCGATCTTTGTGATTGATCTTGGCATACTGACCTCACTTGCGCCAAGATTTATCGAGGTCCACCATTGCCTGATGGCTTTTCCAAATCCACAGTCATAAAAGATTGCTCTAAAAGGGAAAGTTCATTCTTAAGATTTTAAGTATCAGCCCAAAGCACTGTGCAAGCGACTGATCGCGCCCTACTTATTCAGTGTTACGTAACTTACAAACCTCATCGCACGTGTGTATGGCAAGAAGAAGCATAATTCCTCCTGTGGTTGGCCTGTGGATCAACAAATCCCGTTGTGACGAATTCACCCAGCTATTTCACAAACAAAAAGAAATTCCAGAAATGATTTTTGTAAAACGATCTTTCCTTAGATTTCAGTAAGATAAATAAAGCAACGGTCACGTTTTACTGGAAGATAATTATTTTAATGAGGCAACAGCACTGCAATAGCACGACGATAGCGCACTAGTTGCGCTAACCGTTGAACAATAGAGCAATACGCTGTCGTGCCATTGTCTTTCAGAGATACTTAAACTTGTGACGAACTTCTTGTAAATCAAATTATTGGAATATGGTGTAGCTCAACTGAAAGCGGCACCACTGAAGTCCAAGACAGGAAAACTCATCACCAATAAAAGTAAACAGGCGGAAAGTTTGGTGGAACATTGCATCGAACTGTTTGTCATTCAGAACGTAGTGACGCTACCCTGGAAGTCTTCCCAGACCTGCCAATCAAGGCGGAGCTACAAGCATTATCACCACTGGGAGAGCTCAGCAAATTCGGGGACCATTTTGCTCGTGGTGGGAAACTGGAACTGTTGTCGTATCCACATAAACTTCTCTGCCTCTGCTGGTAAAAAGGGCTACGTCTTAACGGACATGTGCAAAGGAAACATCGTCACTTCGTAGAAACACGACGGCGATGGCGAGACAGAAAAACTATGGCGTTATTTCTATGACTATAAATTTGGAATTATGGTCTTTGGCCACGTTTGTAACTAGTCTAGAGAGCCTTGCGTCACGTCTACCCCGAGTCACAATGCGGCTTTACAGCTGGCAGATCCACTGTGGACTTGATCTTTTTTCTTTGTCAACTGCAGGATAAATGTTGATCAACTGCCACTCTGTATTGCCTTCATAAACTTAATAAAGGCTTTCGACACAGCAGGCAGAAGTGGGCTTTTCAAACTAGTGAAGAAGCCTCCAAGGCTCCTAAGTAGGCCTGTGATTACATTCGTCAACAATGACACTCACACCACTGTGTATTTCAATGGTGCATCCTCACATGCCTTTATGGTCAGAATGGAGTGAAACAGACAGCATCTTGGCTCCCAATGTAGGCCTTTTCTTCATTTTCTTTCCTATACTCCCACAATACGCTTGCAGAGGGTGTGTTTTTTTCGGTTCTCACCGCATATGCGCGCAATGAGGCGCTCAAGTAAATGCACGTTCGACGCGGAGCACGCTGAGTACGTATAACTAATTTATTTCAGCTTGTACGGTCTTTGCGTACACGAAGAACGCGTGCAAGAACCCGCTTGTAACCACCTGTCTTTCTTTCGCCGATTAGGGGTGCATTTCAGCTCGGGGCAGATACAAAGAGTGTCTTCCTGCATGGAAGAGCCGATGGTAAACTGTTCCACATCGTTCGATTTTGCTCTAAAACTAAGGTTCTCAAAGTCCTCATTATTGTCGTTATTATTTTGATTATTATTCTTCCGGCCATACAGAACAGATGCTGGTAGGACAATATTAACCAAACATAAAAATCAGTGGACTAAACAAACGGACATTACAAATAACAAGAACAACCCACTCCAAGCTGGCCAGGATTGACAAAAGTATACTTAAACAATATAACCTGAAAGCCTGTCAATCCAAACAGCTAACAGCTATTTGCTGATGATACAGCACTGTTGTCCCACACTGAAACCTGGCTCCAGCTGCTGGTAGATTACCTATCCCACACCTTTACACAGTTTGCGCTGGGCGTCAGTCTTAAAAAGACCTACATCGTGACCCAGGACACTGACTGTCCATCTTTTCATTTCCATCACCACCGATGGTAAAGCTATTGAAGTGGTGGACATCACTAACCTTGGTTGAGCCATCTCCAGGATTCTCTTGACAAAGACCTGAACGGAAGAACAGCCAAGGATTCTGGCTAGACTGAGCAAGAGTCTGGAGCAAACGTCACTTTACTAAGCACACCAAGATGCAGGTGTACCAGGCTTGTGCCCTCATTTCACTCCAAAAATATTCTCTACGGAGGACTGACTGAAAGTTCAGGACCAGCTGGACGAAATAACATCCGCTTCAAGGACAAGAGAGACTGAAGTCATCTGATATTGGGCCTAACATCTGGGGATACATTGCAGATGACAGACAGGCTGTTAAAAAAGGTGTGCAGTCAGTAGAAAATGCTAAACATAGCTCCTTGGCCGACAGAAGATCCAGACGAAACGGGCGAACAGGTTCATCTCAGGCACTGCCATCAGTAACTTGCACTCCCCATGATAGAGACTGCTACTCTAGATCGGGCACTTACAGCTACAATAAGTAGGTGGGAGAGTTATTGGTTTTCCTCTAGACACAACGAATAGCAAACCTCATCGTGCATTTGTGGAAAGCACAGCGTACAGAGTACCGAAGTGAATTCCTTACACGCACAATTATTAGTGAGGCAGCCAGATGCCACTTTTAACCTGAACCTTGTTTTGGAGGGTATAAAATATGTTTCGACAAATATCTGTTCTGTAGACCACAGACAAGAAGAATCTGCATCATGACCTTTGATGACGTTTGGGTATTTTGAAATTTTGGGTATGATGAAAATTTCCTTCAACTATGTTAGTCAAAATGTAAATGATGTAAACCTTTTTCAACTATTGGTATCAAACTTTGAGACATTTGTATTGCAAAATTGCAATTTTATTAAGGATTTTTATTTAAAACACAATTACTTGCACAAATAAAAATTGCAACCTCATTAGTTTTATATTATTATAAAAAATGGTTTGTTTGTGCGCAAACATTTTTTTTAGGTTTGTCGTTTTGAAAGAGTGACAAAATTGATCGGTCTGGTGTTGATGGAACAGCATGTGCTATTCAATGTTAATCCTAACCCCCTAGGGTGTATGTAAAATCATATTGAAATCGGAGAATTTAGGACTGTTAGGGTTAGATGAGTCAGGTTACACACACATGTAAACAATGTAACGTGCATGCTGAGAATCACGTCTTTGCTGATGGTGTTTGGTGGCATTTGGTTGATTTTAACTTGTTTATGCACCAACCACTTCCCGGGCAAGCCCAAGCCCACATCCGACTTGCCGAAGGCCACACCTGAGTGCATTGCCTTTTCATGTTGACACACTTTTTTGTACATTATGACTTCTTGTCTGGGCTCGATCTAAGAATTGTCCTTTTTCATTGGTTTACCATTGTTTTCTTTATCATTTTCTTTTGTCATATTGTCCCAACTTGGAATTTGTTTTCACTGCTATTTCTTTCGTGATAATTGCGACCATTTCTTTCCCGCACACATCCGGGCTCTTGTGGTTTTCATGTTTATTCTCTATTCTCTACTTTATTACCTTTTCTTGATGTACTTTATAGTTTTTTCAGTTGTTTTCTTTGTAGTTTACTTATCCTTTGTCCAATGACCAGTGCTGATTTTGTTAGCAATTTACCTTCTGATGATGACAATGACTTCACTGATGACCAGTGTGCATATCTTGATTCTAATGAATTTAATGATTTAAATATCGACAGTCCAGACATTTTTTCCATTTTTATATGAATTCCAGGAGCCTCTGTAGACATTTCTTCGACAAAGAGGATTACTTAGCTAGTCTAAACCACTCTTTCTGCATTTATGGGTTTACTGAAACCTGGTCTAAAGGAACCCCTCCCCCCTATATTCACATGGAGAACATCCTTCTAGTTTACTCTTCACGTGCCAAAAGACCAGGCGGTGAAGTAGTCATGTTCGCAAGACTTGCTGAATTTTCCAATTCGTGAAGACCTGACTCCTTTACAGAATGACTTTGAGTCTATTTTTAATCGAAATCCAGCGGTACTAAGCCAGGAATCTTGTTGTGGGTAATGTCTACAGGGCTCCTGGTACTTCACTTGACAGCTTGACAGTGTGTATAGGGATTGGACATGTGGGGGGGGGTTACCCATCGGCCCACGCCGTGCATGGTATCCACACCCAACACTGCTACATTAATAGATAACATTCTAACCAATTCTGAGCTTAACACGACAGCTGGGATTCTTTACCCCGACATTTCTGATCACTATTCCTTCTTTTAATTTACAGCTTCCTGCCTTCAGAACTGTAAGTCCTCTCCGAAAACATTTCTTTCTAGAAATATTAACTCGGATACTATCAGTTCATTCGAGCAAGATGTTGCTAGTATTGATTGGAATAACGTATATCAGGCTCAGGACGCAGACTCTGCATACGACACCTTTCTTTCCATTTTTTAAATCTACCTATAATCCTCTCACCCTGAAAACGGTTCACACTCCCAGGAATACTAAACCCTGGATTACTCAGTCAGTTGTAAATTCTTGTCTCTTATCGGCTGCATAGGCGTTTTCTTCGTAACCCGACGGCATTAAATGAACAGCGATATAAAACGTATCGCCATATACTCGCGTTCACCATCCATCTTGCCCAAAAGAGTTCCCAAGCCGATTAACTTGATCGTACAAAACATAATCTCAAGGGTATCTGGCGAGAAATTAATTGTATTGTCGAAAAACGGAAGAATAATGATCTTCCTAGTGAATTCATGGATGGTGACAATCCGATTTCAAGTCCGCCTCTTGTAGCCGATCAACAAATACCTTATCAACATTGGTTCCTTCTTAGCCAGCAAAATTCCCCCTACTAATACCTTCTTCATAGAATCATTG
This sequence comes from Acanthaster planci, assembly GCF_054643075.1. Lineage (NCBI taxonomy): Eukaryota > Metazoa > Echinodermata > Asteroidea > Valvatida > Acanthasteridae > Acanthaster > Acanthaster planci. Next base: position 89,836 of record NC_141781.1, on the reverse strand, counting down.
CACAATCCTAATCCTTTCTCGTTTTTCCTCATTCCTACAAAAAGCCAGGAAATTATTAAGGTTGGCCGTGAGCTGAAGAGTAGCGGCAACAGTGGGTTTGATGGTGTCTGTTCCAGTGTGGGAAATCTGCTCTGCCTGTAATTGCTGACCCTCTAAGTCTTATCTTTAATCTTTCGTTTGTAACTGCTTCTGTTCCTCTTAATCTTAAAGTCGCTAAGATTATCCCTATCTTCAAAAGCGGCGATGAGAACGTCATTTCGAACTACAGGCCAATTTCTAATGTCCCCTTTTCCCTAAAAAAATCCTTGTATACGACTCGTCTACAACCGACTCTCTCGTTTCATTTCTCACTTTAATATCCTTTTTGACCACCAATTTGGCTTTAGATCTAACCACTCTACCGACATGGCCCTCATTGAGTTTGTCGACAAGATTACGAGTGCCCTTAGCAATAAACTATGAGCCATTGGTGTTTTCATTGATCTTCTAAAGCTTTTGACACTCTCAATTGTGCTATTCATCTCTCCAAACTCTATCACTCTGGCATCAGAGGTATTCCACTTCAATGGTTTACTGATTATCTTTTTAACGGGTACCAATGAACTTCCATTACGACTTGTGATTTGAACATCCAGCATAGAGTTCCCCAAGGATCCATCCTGGGGCCCCTTCTTTTCTTGCTTTACATCTATGATCTTCTTAATTTAACTTCACTCTTTTCGCCGATGATACGACCATCTTTCACACCAGCCCCGACGTTGCTTCTCTGGTAGACACGCTCAACTCTAAGCTCCATGTGGTTTCTTGATGGTTCAAAGCCAACAAACTTTCTGTACCACAGTAAAACTAATTTCAGTTACTTCACTAAGTTGTCACATTCTCAGAATATCCACTTGTCTCCTCTTGTTATTGACAGTGCCTCTATTAATATAATCTCTTCTACAAAATTCTCGGTGTTATCATCGATCAAAACCTCTCTTGGACAGAACATACCTCTTCCTCTTCCATAAACAAAATTGTCTCTCGTAACACCGGTGTCTCATCCAAATTACATTTCTTTATTCCAAGTACCTCTTTGGTATTATTGTACAATTCTCTTATTCTTCCGTATTTTATTGCAACATTATTTGGGCACGCACAACGATTAACAAATTGAACGCTTTGCTTATCACAAAAAAAAAGCGATTCAAACTTGCGCCTTGTCTCATTCTCGGGCCCACACTGCACGCCTTTTTGCACGTTTAGGCACCCTCACTGTTACCGACATCAACAACTTACACACTGGTATCTTCATGTTAAAGTACATCAATAATCTTCTGCCCAGTACGTTTTCTTAGTACTTTGCATCGGTCAATGAAATCCACGGTTACTCCGCTAGATCCCATACCAATATGTTTCTTCCCTTCCCTCGCACCGTCTACTCAATTAACACCCTTCGCTATTTCGGTCCCCGTTTATGGAATGCAATCCCGATGATATCAGGACGAAGTCGTCCGTGGGCCAGTTTAAGGCCCGTTACAAAAGAGCCCTCCATTCCCAGTATGTGACGTAGCTTTAATCTTCTTCTTTACTTACTTTTAATATCTCCTTCTTTTATTAATTTTTATTATCTTTTAGTCGTCATCAAACATTACAATTTTGTACCGATAACTTTTTGCCATCAGCTATTGTCATGCCTTTTATGTTTTGTCCGTCGTGTTTTCGTTTTTGTTTGCGTTATTCTGTTCTTGTTTGCCGTCTTGTAGTTGTTCGTGTTGTTCTTGTTATGTCTTCTGTTTATACAAGCCCCTGCTTACTCAACAGCCTCATGCTCTTTTCTTTTCTCATTTGTACATGGACTGCTTTTCCTTATCTTATCATAAGCTCTAATGTTCTCTTTTCATTAAGTACATGTATATGTAAAAAGTTATTTACATCCACATTGCTAATTTTAGTGTACTATGTTTCTTTAATTTCTGATGTTTTTTCTTAAGCTTAATCATTTTGCCAATTTCTATGTACGAAGTTCCCTTAATTATCAATGTAATTTTTAAAAAAAAGAATATGAAATAAACGTCTTCTTAAATTTGAATCTGACTGCAGCTAACCTCAGTTTTACATTTTAAGATTTTTATTCCTTATTTATTTTAACATGGACACATGGGACATTTTTATTGATTTTTTGTTAGTCTCTTATTTGCTTTAACTGTGCAACCAGTATGTATTGATAAGATATCGAGAGAAAAAAATCGATAACACAAATTGCCCAACCATGAGGTGTCACTATTCAAATTCTTCAAAACCCTGACCTCCTTATCCAGAATATGCAAAGAAACATTATATATCCAACAAAACACAGTTCACCCCTCTGGCTGTCAGACTATTGTTTAAAAGGCATAAGCACGATAACCAGTGCGTGAACCAGCACGAGCGTGAACTAGTTCGTGCAGCATTACTAGTTCCAAATGACGTCACACTCGGTACTCTATAGCCTATGCTTTAAATTCATATGTGCCCCAAATTAATTTTCTGTGCATGGAACAGATGAGACGAAAACATAGCTGATATACACAAACTCACTTGTATTTGAGATATCTTTGGAAATCAGGATGAACAAGCTTGACATCATTCGCCGTCAGTTTCTTTGGAAATTTTGGTGGCAACCGGCCTCTGGAGTAAAAATGAAATATTTTTATTTTGTCAATATTTAGAAACTTTTTATTGATGACAACTTTTATAGGGTTCTTCCAAAACAATCATCAATATTAGTCATACTTCAGAAGGACGGAGGCATATCACAGGGATTGTTTGATAGCTGAAAATCGTTAATTGTTGAAGAGAACTTGGTGTGTATAGTCCAGCAGACCTTCACGTGTCAAATGCCCCAATAAAAGTTACAATTTAAGTTCGCAAAGTTTGCAAACGTGAAAATTCACATTCAACGTTCATTTATTTTGTCACACGATTCGGCATGGTTTACAGTGGTCAGTTTAACAAGTATTCTTATTTGTCCGTTTGCCCCTGTAATTGCCTTTATGGGCTCCGATTTTTCTGTTGTATTTCGTAGATAAGTTATTTTTTGATATTCTGCATAACTTCACTTTCTGAAAAATCATTTATGCGTATAGGCAAAATAGCAGGCTCAGATGGGGGGTACTGAGTATCTAAACAGAGGGTTTTTTGTGAAAGGCACGTCATAAAGGTTTAGAAGATCCTGTAAGGGAGCTTCTTTTGCGTGTGCGCTTAAGAATAACAAGATTAAATAGCTTCAACAAGTACATGAAGTAATTCCTCTTGGTACAAACAAAAATTTCTCAACCCTCCACGCACAAATACTAAAATACTACTCATCTATGTAGGCCGCCTGCTGAACCAGTTCTTATCATTAAATTTTTTTTCATTGTAGTCAGTGAGAATCCCATGCAACTTTAGTCCAAGGGGAGTAATGTTGTACCTTCCGTCGCTGCTAAGTGGCAACGACTTTCCGTTTAATGCAGCAGCCAGGAAAGCATAAGCCCAGGGATTGTCAGCAAAGAAAATATACCGAATACCCTGAAAAGATATAAAAGGAGAAAATCGTTTATTTAATGACACTTAAATAACGAAGTCATCAGCACCACTTTTCTATCATAAATACCCATCACATGCCCATTTGTGACTAAATTACCGTGAAAAATTTTAACATTCCGGTAAACATTAACATATTCTTTAACTATATTTAAACAGGTTCAGTCATGATAAAGGTCTGTTAAAATTGATTTTAGGTTTACGCTACTTGGACTGAAATAATCAACAGGCCAGGGAATGTATAAATTTCATTCAAGCTTAGTCGTATCCAAAACAAATTTAGGAAGACAACGTCTGAAATAAGGGTCTAAACTCATAAAAGTGAAGACGACACAACTGTGAACCAAAAACACAAAAACCTAAATACCATTCTGATATTTTCTGGTGCACCGTGTTATGTGGCCGTTTTTAGTTAAATCAGTAATCATGAGCCATACGATATGGTGTAGTTTCAAAGCGACAATGCGATTATAATCGACGTTATTATTGTGCACAAATCAAATTATTCGCAGTTGTATGTGAATCTGAACGAGCCCATAGATTTGGTGAAAAAAATGACGAGGAAGTACACTTTTTAGAAGAATTCAGAAAAAACTGTAAACAATAGAAAAGAAAATTCCAACGAGGCAGAAAATCTGAATATGTAGCAATGTGTAACTGGCCTAATCATATATTTTTACAGAGAAAACCCTTGATATTTTAGGCCCAACAATAGGGTGTTGCATTCAAACCTTGTCATTGGGAAGTTGGAGGAAACCAGTGCTAAGTCCCTCTGCTAACGTATTTGATAAAGTTATTATGCCAAAGCAGTAGAACGACGTCCTGGTACCTACGTCCTCTTCGAAACCTTTCGTTATTGCTGAATTTACTCTTTGAAGAGGAAAGAAATTGATATTTCTTACATAATTCAGTTGTGTTTACATTTAGAGTAAAGAATCAGTACAGGTGTGATGATGGCGAAGTTATTCATTCTTTGAACCATGAAGAGATCTTAACTTGGCTGTTGTAAACACCAGTTCGTTTTTGATTCCTAAATCTTCATCTGTTTTAAAACTTAATTTGAAACAAAATTAAAGTTTGGGGATTAAGGGTATATGAATTTGTTTATACGTAAAAGCTCAAACTTATGAGCTCAAAAAGTTGATTTACTGTGATGAGAGGGTGTTGTCGAAATATACCAAAGGAATTTATTAGTAGTCAATGATTTTACTCACCTAAAGATGTAGTTATGCGCATCGATTTCTTTGCCCTTTTTCGATCCTTTGAGGATACCACCATTGCCAATCACGGCACACTTGATACAACTAATGTTATTTGGCGTCTTACCACTAATCATGCGATCATCAAATAGGTATTTGCTACGAGACGAGTTGAACGCCGTCAAAGCAGATGCGATTTCTGTTTCAAGTGCAAAAAATTAGAATATGAATATCATAATGGACTACACTGCTCGGTGCCGTCAGCAGGCACAAACATTTTGAGAAGCATTAATCACGTTGCCCATTTTTAAATTAACTTGAGGCTTGGGTTAAAAATTGCATTATTTGTTTTCTTAATTCATAAACCATTTTATTATGTTGACAGAAATGTGCCTGGCGTTGGTTAGAAGTTTCCAAAAATATACGAGTGCTTGGGTTCCGGTCTGGTAGGCAACCCGCTGGGTCCGAAGGGGGGGAGGGTTAACGTGGCACAGTAGAAGTCTTTGTCCCCCTGATCCTCTTTGAAATGGTGTTTTTAAATGTACCAAGCTCATGTACTAGCCGAAGTAAATTTCCATTCAGCATTGCCTCAAATATATGCGCAGCCTGGGTGCACCGCAGAAATTCCAAGCGCTTGGGCCGTCCATAAAGTACATGTACGTACGCACGAAATGCTGACTTTTCAGACCCCTCTCCCTTTGTACGCATGGCGTACGCAGTGGTTCCACCCCCTTCCCCTGTTCGCGTAAACGTTCCACATATCGTTTGATAGCTCAGAGTTTGACTTTTACTCAACCGTGGGAATATTACAGGGTTGTACATTTTTAGCTGCAATGTAATGCATTATACTTCAGCAGGAGTGAGGGCACCTGTAGGTCTATGTTTCCTGGAGACGCTGCCGGTTTTTGTGTCATGAGTAATAATGTTACGGTTTACTAATAATGGGTGTTGACACGGGAAGATAAATGGTGGGGTGGACAGTGGAGGATACTATGTTTGAATAGTTTTTCGACGTAAGACTGATTCTGGTATCTATTTGTATGAGAAAGTGTTTTAATATGATGAAGATTCATCATATGATGGGGGGGGGGTTAACTGGCTTGAACTCCCCTCTATGCGCATAGCGTATGCAATGACACCAAACCCCTTCGTGCGTGCGTACTTTATGAACCTCCTTGTTGTAGGCTTGCGGTAGTATAGATCATTGCGTATTTTCCACCGAATTCCAGTGTCGTTAAAAACTGACTAAGTTTCTTTTTAGCGTTTTCTCTTTACTCGTTGAATTCGCTTATACTTAATAAATGGCACTATGCCCTTTGACATTTCTGACAAAGAAACTTCCAGGGCAAATTTTCAGTTTGATCTCACTGCTACAGTTAGAAAAGGTGAGAGATTTTCTTGAAATGTGTGCAAATTACCCATGGGAAGTTTTGGAATTTTCAAAGGGTTGTTCATTTCCTATTTTTTATATTGTACGGTCCATTGTAAAACTTTTATATCTGCCTAATTGCAGTAGAGACGAATTACAATTTTTTAAAATTCTGATTCAGGGGGCCAACCTTTTTCTTTCAAGTCCTTCCAGCCAAAAATTCCATGAAATCTGGACAGACGAGCATATTCGTCCCGGCTGAAATGCTCGTTCCAAGCAAGAATGGGAGTTTCAGGTACAAACTTCCGCTTTGTGTAACGATCCAGCAGCATCTTCCAACGCAGCGATGTAGGACATTTCTTATTCGTTTGAGAATATACATATAATATTATAGATCTTAAAAAAATCACAAACTGACAACAAAAATATATTTGTCTGGCTCTTCCATAATTATAATAACTTGAAATAAATAATTAAGCGCTTACCAACATTTTAAGGTTTTGTGGTGCAAAGTCTGTTAATTACCGTCTTGTTTGAGTTTGTCGGTTTCAGTAACCTTAGTTTTCCTTTCCCCATATTTACAGTTTTTCTAACCTTTACCCTTTAATTTTTTTTTACCTTTTCAAAACTACTTAAAACGAATGTTAATGATAAACTCGTCGCTTAGCTCACCATGTAATCAATGAACTGTCTGTCATGAATTCCCACTTTTCCGTCTGACCACCAAGCGCGTGATTTGGCAGTACTCCTCTTCAAAATTCCCTCCAGAATAAGAGTAGATCCGCTCTCCGAGGGTAGGGATTTCAGGTGTGTTTCCATATTTCTGATGAACTTCTGCTCCTCTATTAAATAACCCTGAAGGAAGTCCTGTTGTTTGCTTGATCTTGCATTTGCTTGTTCAGTTTCAGTTGAATAATTTGTACCTTTAATAACTCCACCATTCCCGTGAAATCGCACCACTGCGTCTACCTGTACTCTACAGTTTGGAGCATTCACAATATAAGACATGAAACAAGGTGTTCGCTATAATTCATTGCCGAACTAAGGATTGCATAGCTAATACGGACCAGCAACACATAACTTGTGAGTTAAACTGCTGCCTTTGTCTTCTAAATAAAATCACATGATGCCATCATATTTTTCTCTTAAGTCAAGCGGCCCCCAAATCATATTGAAAAATAAAAAGGGGAAGGAAAAAAGCATCAAAATGAAAAACAAAAGTTAGATGAAAGAGGACAGAAATCACCAGTAGGCTCTGAAAAACAAAAACCTTGAAAATAACCCCTTCCACTGTTACTGGTTATCAGTTAGATGCTGATGAGTGCCCCTGAAACTTTTATTCCGGAAAAAGGCATTTCCCCCTCGTAAAAATCCCTTCGACCCTCATGCACGTAATGTATTACTTGCAAGACATCATTTACCAACATATTAAAATTTGGACAAAAATACTGTCCGATATTATACCTAACAAACTTAGCAAGAGCCCGATCGTGTTCATTATCGTAGTGCATGTACTGAACCTCTTTGTACGTTTACTTGTAACCAAGGAACAGAATAAAATGAACTCACAATTTTGCAGCTGTGTAGAACTGTGTTGATGCGACATCAAGTTTGAAGATGGTAAGCAAAGTCAGAAATGCAGATGACGCCAATAAGAGAAATAGGAGAATTCTTGAATTCCTGCATTCAATACAGAGTAATGATGAATGTAAACAAAACGACATATACTTCTAATTTGAAATCTCCTCACTTCTTCTATTCAGACTTTGAGGTACAAAATCTGATTCATACTTTACAGCAGCTCTAATGACTTTACCACTACACACTGCTTTTTCTGTCTTTATTTATTTTTCATTTATAACATATTCATACCGGGTAACATTGTTCAACAAAAGCTGTTTTCAAAATGGCCCTGTTATCAAAGCAATGTATACATCGAGCACTATTATTGAAACAAAGAGAAAATCAATGAATTACGAAAGGACTATTCACTAAAAGCACATATCAAGTGAACTAAATCCTTAAGAAGTCTATAATCAGAATTCATGTAGAACAAACACGTTGGGCTTTTAATGGTGGTATAGTCATATCTTTAAGGAAGTCAGGTAAATTGTTCCACAGTTTGGGTCAACCAAAGTTCAGTGAGCGTTTAGGCATAGGATGGGGTAGGCCTAATTTATATTCATTGGCCGAGATGTTTTGATAATACTTGTACTATATTTCTTGGCCTTGATTTGTTCACTCCATGCCCTTGTGCAAGAAATTCGAAAAAAAATTATTAAAAAACGTTCACGGTCTTTTCCATTTTAAACAACCTCACAAGTTTAAAATAATTCTTTGAAATAGTTCTCCAGTTTATCCAACAAACGAAGTGAAGTGCCGTGTGTATCAAGATCCGATAAAAACATTGGTAGTATTTTCAAGTTAATGAAAATTGAATATTTGCACAAGAATCATTTGTCGGTGGTATGCATGTATACATTTACGTGCGTTGATGGAGTACATGTACAGTACATGTACAGCAACGTGCGCATGTGCACACATAAATCATGGCCGACCGATCGACAGAGAGCCAAAATTGAAATTTATCGAACTAACAAAAGACAATTTGCAAAAGCCTGAACAGAAAATAGTAACCTTTTTCAGACACCTTTTTGAAATTTTAAAATACCTGTTTTTACGGTCGGAAATGTAACGTACACAGATATTATATTTTTCATAAATACAGGAAAAAGATGATCGACGACTCGCGGTGTCGTGTTGCTGGTAGCGACGTTTCGGCTGCTGGTGCTGCTAGCCTTCATCAGGCAACTGAAGTCTGGATGCTGCAGAGTCCGCTATGGGTGCAGACCACTAATTCAAGTGAGAATTTTTGACCAGCTCATTAGCGTTAAAGTGCCCCGCAGTATCTTTTGAAAAGGGAGATTGTTTGGCCCCCAAAATGGCGAGATTGTGTAAATCTTTGCCAGGATCAACTCCCTGGGTCTTTGGGCTTTCATATGAGAGCAGAAGGGCTAAAAACTACGGTTGAAAAATGGTCCTAAGTGCCCTAGAAAGTTGAGGGTTGCCACTTGAAAAATGGCTGCAATCAGACTTCGGAAAAATCACTTTTTGGGGGGTGATTTTGTTTTGTGGGAATAATTAAAAATGTCATTGGTTAACCCACAAAAAATTGAAAAGAAATTGAAAGATAAGTGACCAGACAAGAATTTCATTTGTTTTTCAGAAATCTCAGGGATGTTGGCGTGCATGCTATTTGGCCCTGAACGGTGCTGATTTTACACTTTTTTCAATGGGGCTTGAATTAGTGGACTGCACCCCTATATACCGCTGGACCGCGTCCTCCGCTTGTCCCCCTGCCGTGTATTGCGGACGCAGTACGGGTGACCTCAGCGGGCGTCGCACGCTCCACTCCATGGGCGTGAGTGTTGGCGGATGGTGGGGAACCAGAACCCAGGGATGTCGATGCCGCTGTCTCTGTTGATGTTGTGTCCATTCAGGCGGATGTGGATGGCCTCCTTGACGCGTCTTGTGTACCAATGCTGGTCTTGGTCCACGCACTGCACGCTGTCCCAATTGGGGTGGTGACCAGCTCCCCATGTGTGCTCGGCTACCGCTGACGACTCCACACGGGAGAGTCTCACGTCGCGCTGGTGCTCCTTGATTCTCTCACTGATTGGTCTGCCAGTTTCGCCGATGTACACCTTGCCACAGTCACCGCATGGTATCCTGTAGACCACTCCTCCGCGTCTTCCGGGTGGGACGGGATCCTTAGGACGCACTAGTTGGTTCCTCAAGGTGGTGGATGATCAGAACACGGTGTGGACGCCGTGGTCCTCCAGGATCCTCTTCAGCCGTCCGGAGATACCGTCCACAAAGGGAAGAACGGTGAAAGCCTTGTACTGTGGTCGCTCCACTTCGGTGCTGGTCTTGAGTCTTGATGATTGCCGGATGAAGGACGCTGGATACCCGTTCGCCGTGAGGGCAGCGGTGACTCGGCGTCTCTCGGCGGCTGTGTGGTGCGGTCTGGTGACTAGGCGTGAGGTGTGGTCATGTAGGCACTTGGCCACGCCCCTCTTGACGGACACTGGGTGGTGTGAGTCAAAGGCTAGCTACTGGTCGGTGTGGGTAGGCTTGCAATACACATTTTTTTCATATTTTTCATCTCATTTCATCCCAAATGTCACTTAGGATTAACAAGAAACACGCAAACACACAAAATGAAATCTGATCCCCGATTATATTTCTCTGTTATAAATTTATCAAACGTTTACATAACGCGAAAGATCTCCGCAGATGAATTTTGGTACAGTCGTTTGCTGGCTGGCGTCGCCATTTTAAGAAGCAAAGAAAGTGATCACGACATTGCCGAATTTTAGCGATTGCGTAGAAACTACGTGGAAGGGGTGAATATATGTGAACAATATTATCGAGGTAGCTGGGGGACCAGACCATTGCTACATTTATACATTAAATCCATGGTGAAATAATGCCTTAGCCGAGTACATCCATCCATCCCACAACTTGACTAGGTCGACACCTTCGGAATTCAAGTAATATTAACACTTTGAAGCTACTGCGGAACTCTCAGCGATAAGTTGAAATTCTGAGCAACCTTTCCTCTGGCAAATCAAACTCAGAGGTAATTAACCAGTAGTAGTCTTACCAATATTACTATATGCATTATAATGTCGGAAGAAATATCGTTAGGTGGATTACCGCGTTTATTTTTACTTAGGTAACATGTCAGTAGTCTTCCATATTTTCCACGGACTTGGAAATGTAGCAAGAATTAGGAAATGTAGCCGATTTCTTCTCACTCCTAATCTAAGAAGTAACCTGAGATATTGATAACCTGCCAATAATGTTGTGAAACCTGTGACAAATGCCAATTTATGTATTCCGTCTCCTTCATACATGTTTCAGACAGTTGTTTATCCAAGAACAGATCTCTCAATCTCATTGTTTTGAGAGGAACATGTTTGCTACTGTGAGAACTAAATCAGTGCAAAGCCAAACACACAAATTTATCTTAATAAAATTATTTATTACCTATTTACAGTCCTGAGGTTCACTCATTCATAGTTTTGTACAATTCCTCAAATGAGGATATTCATAAAAACTGAAGTCAGAGTATTGTTTTGAAGTTTGATTAAAAGAACTACATTAGACGCCAAAACACCAAACCCTATGCTTTGGAGTTACAATCACAAAAAAATAGAACCACAGGAGTGTAAATCAAGTCAGTTTCAACAGCAAAATATTCCACAACTACACAGCATGTAATTGCCGATAAGTGCAACAAAATTTACTACGAAAGCCACCAAGGCTACTTCCAAGCTCAGGAGAAAATATTCACCCGATACTAAGGGTAAACAATGCCACACAGGCTGAAGTGTCGTACACGAACTAAATTATAAAACCAAGCCTTTAATACAGTGTGAAATAACAGTTTGTCTTGGTCCGTATTGGCCTCGGACGTTTACGGCAGTCGTAGCGCTCCGCCGAACAGCTGGCCACGCCCTCACAGCGCAGAACAGTGGAGAGCATCTTGGCCGGACCCAAGGTAGTAAAACTGCCATAAGGTAGGGCTCTCTGGAAAAGTCGATAAATCCAACTTCAAAAATTTGTACAATACTGTTCCTAGTGGCTGACAATTATCAAAGTTGTGACTTTTCCACGAACATCAAAATGTATGACTCTTCTATCAAAATATTACGGTAATCTTTTATAAAAGTACCACAAATTACTCAACACAGAAAACAATTATTCTTACAGTTTGTGGCTTCACAGTTGTCTGCTGTCAGTCACCAGTTCCAGGGTCATTTGACAGTCCGCTCAGAATGGGGAAACGATGTATAAACTCACAAAGTATGGCAACCCCAAAAGAGCACAAGGCCCTTGGCTGAAATTACTCTTGCTGGATTGGAGAGAGCCTGACCACTGATGTTAGAATGCTTTACAGCAAGACAACTGACTGACTATGGGTAGCACACCTTCACTCTATATATACGCCACAGTCCCTCACACTCCAGTGCACCCAATGAAAAGACCACACCCAACTGAAACATCTCAACTGTTTGTACTTACTATTTTAATGCAAAGTCCAATATCTAGAGCCCCAAGGGTGCACCCTCGTATTTAGGCCAGAAATGTGTCCGCCGAGCTCATTAATAAAAGCTATACACTCAAACTATTCTATATTAGAGGGTCCTGAGAGCCATGGAACTGAGGAATTGAAGAAATATGAGACTAAACCTTTGGGCCGGACTCAAGGCTTCCAATTCTGATCAATTTGGATGCAATCGTGTTTGAAAGTGGCACTATTTGAGCCATTTTGCCGAGGGATGGTTTTTCAAAATGGCTACTTTTCTGGACAGGGACATTTTCTGCATTTTAGGGGTGGTCTGCTTCTGGTGAAAATTTCTCAAAAATTCATTGGTCAACCCCCAAAAAATTGAAAGGAAAATGAAAGAGGACATGTGGAACATCATTTTTCTGTGCAGCCTGAACACCTGTGAGAGTTGCTTAAAATATTTGTGAAGTATGGGGATTTATCACTGCTGTCTATGGGAATTTATTTTTAGTGGTGCACCCCCAAGCACCTTGTGTTAAATGCAAATCAATGACATCACACACTAAAATAAATATTTAAATCAAGCAGCCTCTCTTGTTGAAGCAAAAATTGGGAAACTCAATAAAACTGTACATGAAAGAAAAATTAAAGTTGTCACTTTAAACAATAAAATGGGCTGAGATGTGTCAGCTACTCGGACAAAGAAACCCATTCCAAAGGTCATCCTAAACGGAGTTTAGATAAGTTTTTGAATCATACAAATGTAAACATTTAACCAAATCAGATAAAAAGAATCTTCATTAAAACATTTGAAATCCCTGAAAGTAACAGTTTTATAATTTGCAAGTTAACACAAGCAAACCTCTGTTAAATTGTGTATACCAAATAATGGTAACTATTAATTAAAGACATACTATTAAAACATCTATATCCATATGACACGGATGGGGGGCCGTTATTCAAATCACATCTATTAACAAGCTTGAATTAACTGTAACCCTAGTAGGGCATGACACAGGTAGCTGCATATCGTACATGTTTTGATGGATTTTTATTTTTGTATAATCTTGCAATGTTGGATTTGTTCAGGTTATCTATGCTCAAACATTTTTGCATGTGTCTCATGCAAACAAGGACTCCAGCACCTTCTCTGTTGCAACATTTGGATCACGTTGTAGTTTTTAATTTTAATCTCCCCATCGGGATGGAAATATCCAGCCAGTTTTCACAATACGGGGGACGTCGAATGGAATGGTTCTGTACAATGAATCTAATCTCATAAATGTTCGATAATAAACTGCAAACACTGAAGGAGGCCATTTCGTTACCACAATGTACATTCAAATTTCAATCCGCACCAGAAATCTTACTTCATCTGGGGCGATAAAGCCGTCTGAAATCAAGTCTAAAATATCTGTCAGCTTTTCCAGTTTGAGAGTCAACTCTGCATTCATTAATAAGTTGACGATCACAAAGATCAGCAAGAGCAAAGTAAATTTTTGTCTTCTCTGTTTGCCGTCAAGCACTACCTGAGTACGTTAGTTTTCCTCGCGTCCATGCTGGCCACAAAGACAACATTGCTCTGTGATATGGGGGTGTCAGAATTCTCCATTAATTAATTCCATATTTTATTCCTATTTTTCCATCAGGTCAATTAATGTCAGACATTTTCTATTTCAGTGTCAGCTCCTGTGCCCAATTAATCTGAACTAAACTTTGCCATGTATTATTTACTAGACTTTCTCATCATGTTTAATTCATCACTTTACTTCTTCAGGTTACACTTCAATGACCAGGGCCATGGCTTTCTGTACTGAGGAATTTGGATGCACTACCTTGTCCTTTTGTATTGCAGTGGAGCTTTCTTTTGTAAAGATTGTCACAGGTTGTGTAGATAAAGAAAATAAGGCTGGAGTTCTGTGGGCGATTTAAATGTGAACAGAGCACAACTGAGTATAAATGTGATGAACAGCGATAGACATTAGAGAACTGAGAGATGCATCATGATGATGAGGTGTGTGGGCTGAGTTGATAGTCCCTATCCCAGTGCCGCGCGAGTTTTGTACTTTGGTTGCGCCATTTGCCACAGCCAGTAGCAGATTTGTCAGGCTGCTTATGAGGCAAAATTGGTTGTGAGGATCATCGTAGCGGCTGATTGACATTCCAAGATTAGAAAACTGAAGAAAACCGTAAGTTTAAATTCAAGTTATTTTGTCATATATCAGTGCTTTTGGTTGTGACTCTCAAGAAACTGGATGGAGTGATATTTTGAACTTTAACAGCATCAACTAATTTGTTAAAGAGGTGTTCGAAATCAACTTGACGCTAAATTACTGATCGTAGTTTTTGAGTTCTGACAAGTTTTCTTTGAAATGACTGTTCGAGATTGAGATACAAATTTTTGTTATTGTACTATACTATTTGGCATTTTGGTGAATTATTGCTTCAATTAGATGGCCTTGAAGATCTGAGCTTGGCTCAAAGACTGGTTGAGTTCCGTTCCTCCTCACGCTCGATGGCTGGTTCTTGAATTCCGATGTAACCTTGGTCACAGCACACTGCAGTGAGGGTTCACATCTAAGTTGCGGAAGTGGTCCCGCAGATGTACCAGAGTCGATGAGCAAGTTAGCAAGGGCAGATTCTTGTAATCAAGGTGAGATGAACTTGATATTACGTCGAACTGTATGTCAGATATTTTAAATTTGAGAGCAGACATACATGTAGTGATAACACTTGCGAATTTTGACTGAAAGATCTGCTATTACATGTACATGCCTTGAACCTTTCAGGTTATTCCAGCTTGTGACATACTTTTAATCGACCTTGTTTTCACTGGAGTTTATACTGATATTTGTTTACAAGTTTCCTTGTGAATACTTATTTTCCTGGGAGGAACTTTGATTGCTAATTCTTTTATTTTGAGGTAGTTTTCAGAGCAAAAAATTTACAGCATTATATTACAGAAATTGTAAACTATCAAGTGTATCTCTTTGATGCACTAGTTTGTGAATTGACTGTGAATTCAAAGTTTTAATTCACTCATACCTATACTTAACTGTACATACTTGAATTGCAAAGGCTGATTTTCATGCGGGGGTAAATAGACATTCATCTGATTAATGTAATTTAATTCTGAGTTGTAGCTACACTCACCTGAGAGACATCTGATTGTAAATACGGAATGGTGTATATTTTGTATTATATAATCGAGAAATTTTGTAAATAAATTCGTATCAAATATTGTAAATAGTATAGATTAGGTGTTATTACAATCATTTTTCTGGCCTGCATCCAGTCCTTCTGTTGCAGTGTCCGTAAAGTGAGCACACTGTGACAGGTGGCCCCATCAGGGCCAAAATTAATACTTTACATAACGAATGCTCCAAATCAAACAAAGCTAAAAGTTTAAAAACAAACAAATGAAAAAGTGCATAAACAAAGGACATCTAGAAAGTGAAAAAGGTAAAGTAAATCGTTTAGTTTTGTCCTTTGATTGTTTGGCTCTGTCCTTTGATCGTTTAGTTTTGTCTGTAGATCCTGTAAAACTACGGACTGAACCACTTGAGCGCGTGGGCGCAATGGAACACAATGCAAATGTTGCCCTGTTCCTGGGCCGAATTTGCACGGTAACGTAAAAGAATAGAAGTGTTCCACATGACGTAACATAGCGGGTAAAGGCATTTCAGGTAGCGTACCAAGTCGATGGATGCGCTTGCATTTTCGAATCTGTGTATTTCTGTAGGCAGTTACATGTACGCCAGAAGGCGCGCGTTTCCCCTCAGACTCATGTAATTGAAGACTTGCCGTGAAAAATCACATGACTGAAAATCCTCTGTAGGCCTGTAAGCTCCAGCTTTACTATTATGATCTTTATGGTGTAGCAATATCGTGCCTAACCCGCGCACTTTGTTCCCGAAAGACCTTGCCTTTTTGGAGAACCGAAGTGGCTCATTCGGGGGAGTTCCTTGCTTATGGGACGTAAATCTTAAACACGTTTCAAGTAAGTAGCATTCTGTCAAGTGGAACGCTGAGGAAATATCATGTTTTTGTTCATTTATCTGTCCCCTCATCTCGGCACGCTTCCGTGTCTCGAAATTTTACGTTGCTTTAAATGATCAGGCAGTATACCTATTTATTACCAGCAAGGTTATCAGCAAGTTTGCTGTTCTTTGTTACTGCACTCGAACGCTTTGATCAAACGCTGTTGGTCACTACTTTCGAAAGCTTCTAATGCTTGCCAACGACGGGATGCCAAACCGCTATCGTTCTGCATTATTGCATTTAGCATGGCAATCAAAGGATTGGTAAAATTTCATAAAAGGCACGAAACTAAGTGAGTCGTCAACCATTTGGCGATGAATCTATTAAATTGGCTGGGCAAATTCGAGAAACGGGGTTCAACTGCAAAAATATAAGAACATGTAAGATATCATTACTCACGTGCAATTGTCCATGTTGCTTTATTGCCACAAGTCACTCTCATGTACCCCCTAATTCGGCCTATAAAAACCTGTGCTTAATCTGACTGAAGTCAAATAAGCAGTCAGTTTTCGGGGCTCGTATGATAGATCCTAGGTCAATTTGCATTTTCAATGTTCCACATAAATTTTTATGTTGATTTCACTTAGAACAGGTGTTGTGTATCGATTTTCACCTTAACTAATGCGTAAAGTCTATTTAAAAAAGCTCGGGCGGAATTTGTTCCCCGGACACTCAAATATCAAAGCAGTATATCGTAAGGAGAGGGCTTGCGGTGATACCAGTACATAGATGCACATTAGAAGAGATTTGGCTCTGATAAGAACCGGTGGGTGTGTACTCGACGTTCGACCAGTGTGCTCTGGTCTTTCAGAACTCCTAAGGACGACCAGAGCACTTAAAGTCGAAATTTTAGTTGTTGGATTGTGGTTGATAGAGAATCCCATGGAAAAAATATAAACATGCCCTTAGAACTATAGGGTTTGTTTTGGTTTGTGAGTCTATGATTAAACCTTTCTACACTATTATCAATTTTCAATCCACTTCTTTCACGGGAAAATGTTCTCAGGAAAGAAATTCAGAGGAATTCCCAATTCAGAGGAAGTTTCGTGATGTCGTCTATTGCAAAGTGCGCTGACCGTCATGAATCATCTTTGGTCGCTGTAATTTGGAGCAGCCCTTTTCTCTGGTGTTATATATTACCGACAGACAATCCCAACTCCGAAGCATGGTACAAGGATTTTCACTCCTTACCATTTGACTGACCCGTTTTGTCCGAACAAAATGGTCATGGTGACCGCGAGCGATCTTCAGGACACGGTTCATTGTTAGTGTTGTAGTTTTATGTGAGATCCGAACATTCATTCTCTGTGTACATGTTTTTAGTATTGACCACTTATAGTATACTGTACAAGTGATCCATACACAAAAGACTGAAATGAGAGTTTACATATATCTCTAATTTCAGTAATAATGTCATTCAATTAGATGCTTAATTTAGAAGGCTGCCGTTGCACCTTCCAACTTGGCCAGTCTTGAGTACCATTCCAAGGAGACCTGAAAGCACTGATTTTGAAAAAAGGCTAACATTCAAAGGAGACCTGAAAGCATAGATTTAAAAAAAGGTTTCACGAACTGAAAGGACTGACTCAACTAAGCTTAATACAGAGTAAACTTTCAAGAGGAAACTCGTATACACTGCAGCACATAAAAAGGAGAAATGAACGTTAAGCAATTCACTTTTGGACTGTTGATTAAACAGTGGCGCAAATGTGGTATATTTCTTGAAGGGATATTTGGGGGCCCTCAATAGATTCGGCTACACACTCACACACGTATACATGTAGACACTGCGGATGGAAGGCATACTTTCCAAACTATAAGACGGAGGACTTCACGTCCATGTGAGTGCAGCCTTTAACACCGAGGACAACACACACAAGTTCTTGGTTGTTTGGGCCGTTAAAAATACGTTGCGTTATTAGCCTACTACTATAGGGTTCATCATCAATATGGTATAATATCTCGAGAGGATGTCTGGTGTGGCTACAACTTCATTGTGTTACGACAAAAGTCTTTGATGTTTCTCCAAGTACGGGTCTGCAGCGCCACAGTGCAAGCTACTTCGATGTCCAGCTTGCTAGGAACTTTCCTCAACTGGAAGAATTTGCGCAGGCCTTCTTCGCTGTGTCCAGGGATGGCGCTTCAAGGGTTCCCTTCTTCGTGATGCAGCAGCAACACCAGGAAGCTGTCCTATTAATGTAGAGGCAAGAAAAGGACATTAGAAATGTAGGCGACAGCTCAGCAGACAGCCTGTCCATGTGACAGACAGACAGACCTTCAGACAGACAGACAGACCTTCCGACAGACAGACAGACCTTCCGACAGACAGACAGACCTTCCGACAGACAGACCCTCCGACAGACAGACAGACAGACCGAACCGACCGACTCACCGACCAAATCTTACTGTTTTTGACGGATTCATCGCAGGAGTCTTCACTGCTGTCCCCACTGTTGCTGCTGTCCTCTTCACTGGTGAAGCCGTCTGAGAGTAGACCCCAAATTGAGATCATTCAGTTAGAGCACACATACATGCGTGGGCGTTTGGCAGTCTCTGCTTGGTGTTGGGAATGGGGGGGGGGAGTGGCCAACCAAAATGGAACATTATTTTAGGAGTTCTTGTCGCAAGATAAATTTATTGGGGTGACTTTTGGTCCCTTTCTTTCTTTGTACTGCTCTGTTTTTCGGGGGTTGAATAGGAAGAGAGGTACTGTTTCCGGCCGAGTATGATGCCCTACAAAGTAGGAGTCTGGGTTGGGTTGACTTGGTTTGAAGACAAGCGTTGGGTAGACGGAACATGGGAAACATTGTTTGAGTACAAGGTGCCCTTACCGCCAGTTACATGCAGATCGTCCAAGGATTTGCCCTGTTGGGAAGGCAGGTTGCCACTCTCCAAACTCAGGAAAAGTCTAGACAGTCTGGTGACCTGCTGTACAGTATCTGGCAACTGGTAGTATTCGCGATGTACCGGCGCAGATCGTGGCCCATGAAGTTGGCTCAGTTTCAAACTGATGTTCCTTTAATGCAAGGATTTGCGATGCAGTTGATACATGTTTACGGAATTTGGTGGACCGGATGCTGGATGCATTGTCAAGGCCAGCCTTATCTGCATATGCCCTTAAACAGTCACTCCCTCGTATGTAGCCTCTCCCACCATAACACCATGCAAACAAGAAGTTGTTGTCTTGGGCTACTCCAGCTTCATGTCTCTTGGCGACCAGAGCATTCAACCACGCTACTGCCTCATTGCTTAGAAGCACAGGACCAGTTCTGCCTCTCTTGCTGACTATTTCGGACCATCACGGACCATCTTGCACAGCTGGCGTTCTAAATCACTCAACAGGCATTCCCCCTGCTGTGCTGTGCTTGTGGAAATCTTCAAATTTCATCTTTGCAACCTCCCCCTGCCTTCTTCGGTTGAACATGATGAGGTGGCACAGACTGACCTCGTTCAATTTCTGCCAAACTAGCCTGATTTGTCTGCCCAGGTGGACTACATCGGCATTTGTCGGAAGAATGGTGACTTTGTTGCCCTTTCCTTGGTACAGCGTTCTGTGTGTGCGCGTGCACACAAGGTCTCGCCAGTTCAATTCACACAACTGCAGAAACTCTATCACACGTTCCGCTTTGTGTTTTTGGCCGGACTCTAGGGCACTTCCTTTCAAGACGAGTGCACATTTCTTGAATAACCAATTTTCAGTGCTAGTGACGGAACATCGTACAACTGTTTGTCTTCCCTGAAGCCGGCAATATCGTGCACGGCCTTCACAATATCAGAAAGGTGGTGCGGATGGACAAAATGATCCGAATGATGCAGTTGGTTGCTGTGTGTTCTTTCGGAGTTAATATGACGAGTCGACCCAATTCACGTTCCCTGTTACGGATGTAGCCATGCTGATCTACATCGTGCCCTAGTTTCACGTATTCACGCATGGCTAATTCAACAATCAACCTGTCATTCTTGACTACCAAAGCCACATCATCTCTCTTCATTGGACTAAGAACCTGGTGTAACTGGAACGACACGCCAACAGGAAGAGGCTTCAACAAATCACTCTTGTGAGCGACCCGTCCACCCACATGACCCCTCTTACCGGTGCTGTCAGTCTGTGGAGTGGGTGCTGGCTTCAAAGACAACACAAATTAGTACGCACATAATAACCGTAACAATATACGCATGGTCCATATGCATGGGGAGATACCTTGCGATTTGGCCTGTACCCGACAACGAGCACACCACTGCCTTCACGAAGAACCTGACAATTGTGCCTGTGATTACATATATTGCGAATTTTCAACAGACGTTTCCTACGCACACTAGCGTTGGGCTGATCGGCGATCTCGATGACTTCTCTTTCTTCCTTGTGACATGACTGGGGATGACTGGGGAGCTTGGCCTGGGGTACATCGCAGTAAAAGCAGAAGTGTTTAGTTTCTTGTCCCATTTCCTGCAGCCAACTTCATTACTGGTTTGCATTACGGTCACACCACAGTTCTCCTGGACGCCAGACATGTCATCACTTGGAGCAACAGATGTAGTAGGCCTACTGCTGGAACCGGTGGACGAATCAGCCATACTGTTCAAACATCTCCACTTACGGTGGACGGGCCAGCTGGCAAGAAAACAAATTGAACATTATTTTTATTAAACCGCCTGTATTCTTTTAATTTGGTATGGACTGGTGGTGGTGGTGGTGGGGGGGGGGGGAAACAGAGATCCGGGCTCCAAAGAGCCACATCCACCCAACCGCCCCAACAAAAATTTTAAACACAGTTAGGCCTAGAACGCTATGATGCTTTCGGACAGTTTGGAGGCTTTTATATTTGATGGGGTTATGCGTCCCGTGCACTTGGCGACGTTTATTATGCTCACCAATCCGGACAGGACAGGGTAGCAAGAGAGCTAGAGAGGGCGCTATTCCATCCAGGGATGGGCCGAAACTGTCCATTTGGAGCGGGCGGGTGGTTTTAAAGACCCGGCATGTTAAATACGTACACCGAGGACGGCTTCCAAATGCCTTGAAATTTCGCTGACCCTCATAAATGCTGACTGCAGCCTCAAATTTCACCTTATTGCGAACTGAAGACGTCCTCAGTTTACAATTCGACCTCGATTCGCGGCTGTGTTAATACATAGAAGAGCTCCGTCTGCACCTTTCACAAGTACACACACACACACCTATAAGTGTGTATTTGCCTGCAACTGGGGACCCCCTATTGTTCCTCTTTTGTTTGTACTTTAACTTTTTTAGAAGACCACCCATATGTTTTGTACACAGTTGTCAATCGGGGACCTTCTGTCAATCGGGGACCTTATTGTCCTCTATTGTTCAAGGTCCCCAATTGAATGCAGAAACAAACTCACACACGCACAAAAAACACTGATCAGGATTGACCATATCTTGAGTAAGGTTTTTTACCCTCTCTGATTTGTAGGTGGGAGGGAACGGAACACAGGGGCACAGACCCTTAGTTTGCGTTTTTTCCACCTCTCCTGTAACCACAATTTCCTTTACATTTTAAATTTATCTAATTTATATCTTAGAAAGTTATTATGCGAGCGTGCCCTAGAAGTTTCATTAATTTATATTGCCACCTTTTGAAACGGAGGTGAGCTGCCGTGTTGCTACTTTGAGAATAACCACATTTTACCAATATTAATGATGATGATGAAAAACTAGGCTTAATAATTGAATAAGAAAAAGACGAATTTATAAAAGAAGAAGATTATTTGAGTCGTTCAAACACGTGACAGCAGCGACACAGGGTAATGAACACATATTAAAGATTCAATTTTTAGCCTCATTATCCCGGGGATAACGAGGTTATTTTTATTCTAAAGAATTAAACATATTATAAAAGACAATGATTCGCTATTATCCCTCACCATATTTGGAAGAGTTTTATACTTTGGTCAGTTAAAAGCATCCTCCAGAAGCATATGTAAAAATAAAAGAAGGCACCTGTAAACGCGTCAATAAAAGAATAGAATATGGATTCGTTAATTGTCACGATTGTGTTAAAAGATAACAGTCTTACACAGAATTCGAAGTCGAAAACGTAGGAGGCTGATATAATCAGCATTTTATTTATAAAAAGCCAAAATCTAAAACACACAAGTGCTCAAACAAATAGACATTCAATCGGTAGAATATCAAGCAGGCCACATAAAAACCAAACAAAACCAAATTTTACAAGGCAAGATCTCTAGGGGGC
Organism: Acanthaster planci; assembly: GCF_054643075.1. NCBI lineage: Eukaryota > Metazoa > Echinodermata > Asteroidea > Valvatida > Acanthasteridae > Acanthaster > Acanthaster planci. Next base: position 67,390 of record NC_141781.1, on the reverse strand, counting down.
AAGTACTTCGCGCTCTAGTTGCTGTGTGTTACCAAAACATGATAACAGAAACTTCAAAGTCAGAGACCAGTTTAAAATCTCAGAAAACCCTGGAGCGAGGCAGTCAAGAAATTTAATTTATTATAAATTAAATGTAGGAGACCGTGCCTTAGCAAGGGCGACCTCACTGTTTAAGTTCAAAACATGAATATGCATATTGTAAAGCTGATCTACTTTGTATCTGGGTGATTTGTATGTTTGTATGTCAAGTAATTGTTACTTGGTGACCTTTGTGCTTCCCGTGCAAGGACTGGTTGTACTTGGTAGATTTCCACCAGGAAAATATGTCCAAAGATTATTGTAGACAACAGACTGAATGTATCAAAATTTTTATTATATAATAACCCCTTGTGTTTTGTGATATTTTGGTGACGTGTTAATTGAAGCTTACGTTACTACTCTATTTTATCACTACAAGAAAAAATGCATTATTCTCTGAAGCCACACGGTGTTGTTGCCTCACCGATCTCATTCATCAGCTGATGGTTGCCATGGTTTAATAAACATGATGGTTAGAGTAAAGACACCTGGCCGTAACCTGGCTGGCACGAAGCCAACGAGGTCATAATTATAGTGCTATGATAAGTAATTCCACGTAGGAAGGAAAATATCCAAACAATGTTATACATTCAGTTTGGCGCGTTACATGCCTGGCGCGAGAAGGCCACTTTGGCGTAGCTTTCAGAAGCCGCTGCATCGCAAATTAACTTTCTCTGTAGAAACTCGACGTTTCTCCATCTTTTCTGCCCTGGTGCTCTCTTGGTTTCTGGAATATTTATTTTGGACCGTCTTGGGGCATACAAGGTGATACTTCGGGGGACTGCTGAATGTAAATTTCCTTGATTAGTCGAGCAAAACGACCTTTCGTCGTCGTAGTGGGGCTTAACTGCCTCTCAGGCTCTGGACTCCTCAGGCGGGAGCGCACTGGTAGGCCTAGCCAACTTCGAATTCGTTCTGCCCTTCTTCTCGAGTTCTTCGATATCCACCCCAAAATGCCGCGTCCAAAACAGCAATACAACAGAAAGGCTCGTCGGTCACCCCCGCTGCACGCCAGCGCTAGTGGACGTCGTCATGGTCGTAGCCTTCCGAGGGTTTTAGTGTCAGTTGACACGGGAATAGCGGGCCCGGTCGACCTGCCATCCTCCATTGCTACCGGCAGTCAGTCTACTGAGGCGCAACATCTGCCCGCTGCACACCCAGCGCCCAACCAGTCTATTTCGGCATCCAGTTCCAGCGGGCCAGCTCCGAACGGTGGAGGCATGACAAGTGGGGAGTCACGCTCAGGAGGTTTTTCTAGTAACGGCTTGAAACCTCATCAGCCGGACTCTGTGGTTAACAATTCTACATTTAGCGTAAGTGTAGGTTTGAGTCCAGCTAATTCAAACGGGGCTAGTCTCGTTTCTGATAATAATGACACCTCAAGTAGAGATGTAGTACTCCCTCACCAAATTGCACCGGCCATTTGAGCCCTTCCCAGCGCCGACAACATGGCGCTGGGCTTAAATCAGTTTGCTCAAGCTCAGGAACTTTGTCCCCTTTCGACTTACTACAGCATGTCTAGGCCCACATCGCTTCACTCTCTCGCGAACAATGCTCCCATTGACGTGCACATTCCCGCATCCGTGAAAGAAAAAAATTGGAATGGGCAATACCGCAATACGTAGCATTGGCATCGTTGTATCCTCACAATGCCACTCGGGTCCTGACCACAACCGATAGCGGGTCCGAGTTGACCATGGCTGTGGAGCGAGGCAAGGTGGTGTTTTCGCCGGCAACACCTCAACCACGCAAACGTGATTCACTTGATAAATGGACGAGCGCCTTTCATGTTTTCATGGTAATTTACTCCGCACGTCATCCTGCCCGTTTCCTTGAATAGCTAAAGTATGCCGAAATCGTTCGTACAGCAGCCATGCAATTCCCCGGGCTGGGCTGGCGCAACTACGATGAGCACTTTAGGGTGCAGACCACTAATTCAAGTGAGAATTTCTGACCAGCTCATTAGCATTAAAAGTGCCCCCACAGTATCTTTTGAAAAAAGAGATTGTTTGGCCCCCAAAATGGTGAGATTGTGTAAATCGTCGCCAGGATCAACTCCCTGGGTCTTTGAGCTTTCATATGAGGGCAGAAGGGCTGAAAACTACGGTTGAAAAATGGTCCTAAGTGCCCGAGAAAGTTGAGGGTTGCCACTTGAAAAATGGCTGCAATCAGACTTCGGAAAAATCACTTTTTGGGGGGTGATTTTGTTTTGTGGGAATAATTAAAAATGTAATTGGTTAACCCACAAAAAATTGAAAAGAAATTGAAAGATAAGTGACCAGACAAGAATTTCATTTGTGTTTCAGAAATCTCAGGGATGTTGGCGTGCATGCTATTGGGCCCTGAACGGTGCTGATTTTACACTGTTTTCAATGGGGCTTGAATTAGTGGACTGGACCCTTTAGGTTGGATATGGAGGCAAACCCGTCGCGCTCATGGGCAGCGATGGACATGGAGCTGTGGGTGACTGTTACCACAAAAGGCCTTGTGTAAGGCCATAAAAGCAACATCATGACGTACGTTGGCCTTCCCCGGGAATTCGTCACAGGAGGTGACAGGTGGGAATTTCACGAACTAAACTGTGCGGTGCATGCTGTTAACAGTTGCTGAATTCTGAGAAGGAAACGGTTAAAGGTGGGAGTATTATGAACTTAAAGGGTCCAGGAAATGAATTTTTTCTTAGAATCACTTTTTGTGTATCGCTGTACTGTTCTTCCAAGTATGAAGACTGTTTGACATCTTGTTAGAGTTACGTGAACTGAACGGTGCACTTTTTCAAACATTAAAAAAAATTGACCATGGAGGAAGGACACAGAAGGAGTTTGAACTGCCCGGGCTATAACATCTGGCCGATTAGCACTTTCTGGCATGCCCGGTATGTCCATAGCCAGAGCGCAGCGCACGCCTGCTACCCACCACCTGTTTTGCAACCATAAGCTCCCTTTGTACCCCATGATCGTCGCCACAATTTTTCGTTGGTAATCTGCATCCCTAAAACATTGTGTACTGTAGTATACGAAGTTGAATATTCATGCCATCGTTGAGATGCTTGATATGAACCGACAACATCATCAAATGTAGTGTTTGCGCAGTTGCTTTTATTAGGCTGTATGCCATAGCAGTGGTTAAAAATAATCTAGACATTTTCTGTGTACAAATGAGTGCAAAATTGAGATTCTGTGCATTGGATGACATCATGGTTCTGCTCACGAATGTGCAAATAGCATTGGCATAAAAACAAAAAAAAAACCATCAAAATATGGGTTCAAATTGAAAAACAAAAATTTTAAATCAGGTTAATTGAAACCCTAAGATGCAATCTCAAGGGTGTTTAGTAAAATTTATAAAAGCATTTGTGTTTCCTGGTTCCCTTAGCGATGCTCTGCACAGTTTTTGATTTCAAAGAAGGAGTAGACTGTGTAAAGAGACTATCGCATAAAGTGCTTGAATCTTTGCTGAATTGTAAAGTCTAATTTAATAACTTACCTTAATTAAACAGCCGTTCTCAGCATTGCTCCATGACGTACGTAGTTCGGCCACATGAATATTTGTGAACTTGTTGGAATCAGAAACAGCATTATTGGTGACGATCGAGTGACCATTACAAATTTATGGTTAATTTACTAGAGACACAAACTGTGTATTGTAAATTGATTAACTCATTGCCTTACTTAAGACAATACGCACCTATCCCGGTGATTTGTGCTCAGGAAATAAATTATAAATGTATATTAATTTCTATATTTGACCTTGTTGCTGCGAACTTTCTTCACCTTACAGTGTTCCGTGAACTGATACAGGTTTTACCCTCCACGTAGGAAAATAATTTAATCTCGGTTGATCTGACAGAAAGTAAGATCAGAACTTTGTCACAAAATGACTGAGGTAAATTGCACAAGTTTGGTTGAAGCTGTTTCACTTTAACAAACTTATTTTACTTTGAAAGTGTAGCTTCCTTAAATTCAGTTAATTAACAGATACTGGGCATGACTGTTATAACTGGTTAATAATATTTAGAGTAGATTCAAAATGAACATTAAATATTTAATCTAGTAATAAAAATACCCCTGAAATCCAAATCAGAACAATGACAAGCCACCCATATAGTATTATTTCGTTCTGTGTCTCGGGTACTGCTGTTCCATAACTAGATATATATAGGCTTATATAAAAAAAAAATATGTTTGTCGCCCCTGGGTTTTAAATCTTGAAAGAGCAACATCTGTTATAGCAGTTCATATGCTTTTAATGACCCTTGGAAAATGCACCCCGCCCCCTCTAGAAATTTCATCACATTTACACTACTGGTTAGATATCTAAATGGACCTCTTGAATATTGCTTAACGCCGCATTTTGATACCGTGCTTAAAAACATTTCTCGTAAGAAGCAAAACAAAAACTGCTCAACTTGCAATCTGGCTACAGATACATAAAGTAATAGTGAGCTGAACATTTGGACCCCAGCAAAGTCTTTCACGTGTATAAAAAAGATTCTGCAAGGTTCTAAGTATACAAATTAATGATTCCAAGCTCATTTAACTTTTTCCACAGCCTTTTTTCTGCACTATCGTCGTGGTTTATGAAGGTTGTGTGTTTTACATACGATTTGTCATAATAGTGATCGGAAAATTTCTCGTAGCTTCCCCCGAAACCATACACATTGACCTGCAAGAAAATTATGAAATTAACATTTGTCAATTGTAATATCTGTACGTATGAGAAATTCTGAAGTATTGAGCACTTTGACAAACTTCGTCATTCCATTTTTTTCGGACTGTGAGGCTTTACTATAAAAACGGTTTAGACATTGTGACAAACTATGTATAGATAAACGACTTTGGGACTTCTATAAGGAAAGCTTTAGTAATGATTGTGGCTGTGTGTGTTGTGACTTGGCCCTGATATTAGCCTTCATAATCCTCATCCTAAAGGTGTTTCTGAACTACACTAATTGCAGTCCCGGATAAATCCCTGCTTGAAAACCAATTTGTTTATTACAGCGTTTATATCATGACGTGAATTCGAGATCTGGAACCAGGTTAGAGACAGCTACTGAATGGTAACGACCTTGCCATGAGTTATGCATGGTATGGAAAATAAAATGATACATGTGAGTTTCCCGATACAGAAATCCCTTTATGATATTACCAGCTCAATGAAGCGCATTGTTGAGCGAAAAGCACTTTGATTAGGGCGTACCTCATCACAGGTGTGCAACGCTAACAAAAGCATTATTCCACCAGTTGTTGGTCGGTGAATTGGATTTCGTTGCCTGGTCGAGTTTACCCAGCTATTGTAGTATAAAAGGAAAAAGAATAATATAGGCGTAACTAAAACAATTTACATCCAGAAAGGTCCATTTCATTTTCACGTATCAAAAGATAACGCCTTTGCTGTAGATTTTCAGTTTGTCACCTCGTAAGTATTGTCTGACAGTGTCTAGGCCTAACGCATTAATGATTAAATTTTATACTTCAAACCTCCATTTCAGATATCTCTCAAAGTCTGGATGGACCAACTTGATATCTGTAGCGTTCAGTGTCTTTGGAAATCGGACTGGGTATCTGCAAAATGACAACATACACACATAATTTCGACGATATGATATACATGGATATGTATAACTGCAACACTAGTCAAAAGAAGATGACATAAGAACTAATGTTGAAATTTAAGCTTAAGAACGTTTAACCCTCGTTTGAAAACATTGCAGATGCGTTCCTGACTGTAGCATCAGAGATTCAAAGTTAACAGTTCCTTGAGCTTTTGGCAAATCATTAGTGCAACAGGTTTTTCAATGACTAAAAACAGCACGATTCACTATTGTTCGTAAGACCCTATTCTTGCCGCCGTTTCGTGCCGGTGACGAATCGGAATGTAATTAATGTACCTTCCTTCAATGACAGTCCCACCGTCGCCATGTAACACTGACGCAAGGTAAGTGTAAGTCCAGTAGCTGTCAGCAAAAAACACATATCGAATGCCCTGTGGATGTGATAAATAATAACAGTTGGGAAAAACAAGCCACAGGACCTACAAAGTACTGAGAGTTATGAAAAATGTCATCGAGGGTATTGCAACAATGCACGTAAAACATAAATCGCAGACTTATAACACTCACTAAGTGTATAACGCTGGAATTCAAATGAATAAAACGTCGAGTATTTAAGGGATTCTATCACAATATAGGTATTTTGACAGAATTTTTGGGCAAAACACGATTCCGAATAAGTGCTTGTTGTGGTTTAAAGGGGTCTATATTACAAAACTGTAATGGCCCAGTGAATAATGTTGCTCTTTGCATGCGCGACAGAACCCCTTAATCTATGCGTTTGTAAATTTTTTTGTTGCATACACTACTTCTACTTGGCTCTCGGTGTCTGTCTCCCACAACCTGTTCGGCCGGGCCCAGTTTATCTTACAATTTGTAGAGAATATTTAATTAGATCTATTTTTTCTGGAAATCTGCCTCAATTGTGTTCATTTCAGCTGTCCTGGTGTGGTAGTTGCTTCTGCTGTATTAGCCACCATGTAGTGATGTGTAGTCAATTCGACCTCACGTTGCAATTTACACTTGATATCTTGGGTTTTCACAACTTCAGGGTTCTGTGCAGGATTCTGGCACTATTTATAAATTTGACTAATCATAGTATTGACTGTCGACTAATCAACAGTACTATTGATATCCAGTGTCATTGTGTGACTTCATTCTAAAAGCAAGCTGGAACAATTTGCCCTCCATCAACCACGCTCCTGTCTTCTTTTGCCTATTTTATTTAGCAGCTGGCGAGAAGGATATAGTCAGTGTCACATCCCCGGTTACTCCCAACCCCGTGGGTCAAGGCCAACAGAAGCCCAAGGGAAAACCCAAGACCAGTGTATCCATGGAGGATCAGGCTGGTGCGTCCCGTACGCCACTCTGCGAGAGTTCCTGTCGGGTCAAGAATAAAACCTACCGTCGCTGCTGTGTCAGCAAGATCCCTCTTAAATTTTAAGTTCAGTTAATCTTCAGATAAATTGTGCAGCTACATGTATAAACTTCAATCCCGAAAAGTCCCGAGCGCTATTCATATCGGGTAACAAGAACAACAAAATTGTAACTAGTTGCTTTAAAAAATTAATTTGTAAATCGGTTGCCGTAAATGGAATATCTTGTATCTGGTATTTAATTTTGTGTGAAAGTGCAAATAACTGCTGAACTTTATGTCCACGGGGTCGGGAGTAACCGGGGATATGACAGTCACCTCCTATACATACCTGATTTGACCTGTATCATTTTTGCTATGGTTATTGTTACCAATTAATATTGTTGGTAATGACGCATCGTATAATACACTGTGATTCGAAATGGGTATAGCTGCATAATTAGGCATTATTTGAGAACCTCTAACAATTTTAAATGGACAAATGTAAAGGAAAATTTAAAAACAATGGGTTTATGTGGTTTTTGGGTAAAAGCCAGGAAAAATTCAAGTAATTTCCTGAAACGTCTGTAAACGTTTTGTGACTTATAAAGTCGGGACTGTAAATTGACACATTTGTAGCCCTTCAGTAAATTAACTTAAAATCAATACACCATATTAATTTAATGTCATTTTCAAAAAGGTATTGTTGTTCTTGGGTTTCGAGGGATGCCCGTTTCGAACGCATTCTTTCCGTATTGCGATTTCATAGCAGCAGTACTGGCATCCCAATCGATCAAATTAAAGCAGTGGGTCATTGGCGTTCATAGGATGTCCAACCCTATATTCGCCCCATAACCCAACGTCAGTGGCCCAGTGTTTAATTGGGTACGTCAACCGTCATCTATAACGAATTGGAGTTCACGCAGTAGTTAAAACTTTTACAGGGGACGTATGGACAGTCGGTGACTCCATTATATGCAGGGCGGCTACCGATTGGGATGTAAACTGAAAATTCACTGGAATGGTGTAGGCGGAGCTCGATTTGCCGATATTACAAAACTCAGACTTCAGCTGTCTACTCGATGGCCTCAACGGGCCCTGTTAATTGTTCACATATGAACAAACGATTTAATCGACCGACATGGATTTTTTGTATGCGCCAGTGTTCAGCTGTTTGTGCTTGAATGTAGGGATGCGTTGACGGGGACCAAGCTAGTCTGGTCCGATATTGTGCACAATTGTGTGCCATATTGATGACTGTTCAGACTTTTCATCGTTTTCTACTTTTTCAGGTTTTCGAGGCATGCTGCCTGTTATCCCAGTGGGGTACTCGCTGCGTGTTTGGCAGGAATTGTATGGGAGCGACGGGCAACAATGGGTCAATTTAAATAAATAAGTTCATATGAAGACTTTGAATTTGCCCTTAAGGTGTTACGGTGACAAATTAGCGTTCAAACGTTACAACACTATGCCAAGCACACGCTAGTTCGGGGGGCCTTCCAATCTAACTATATTTGCCAACGGTGGAAAAAAATCCGCGTACTTTATGAAATTCATTTTGATGAGTACTTTAGCCGCGTAATAAGAACTTCTAGTCAAGGAATCATTCGGAAAACACTGTGACTACTATCCATTTGTTCGAATGGGATAGTTTTCTGGTTGACAAAAATGCCATGTTTTGGGGCCCAGGATGCCAAACGTGGATTTGGACATTTTTTATGCAAAAATTATGATTGAGAAACTAAAATCAAGAAAAAGATAAGCGGCAGGAAGAAGTATGCCCTTGTAGTGTCCTTTTTGATCTGACCCCTATTTTTGTAAATAGATGATGCCAGTCTACAGGAATTTGATCACCCCATTTATAAATAGAGCACTCTAGTCTCGCTAGATGCAAATTTGTCTATAGCATTCCTTCAGTATTATGACGTTGCACCTCTCCAGTGGGAGCAAGACCGCTGTCTTCTTCAGGAGTCCGACGCGGACGGCACGACCAAATCGTCCCTGAGCGGCTAGATACGCGTCCGTTGGGATGGAAATTAATATACCGTCCCGGTATTGGTTTTTTATGTGTACTCTATTAGACATGTTTGCTAATAACTGTGGCGAGTGATTTCTATTGTCGAATAACTACTAGAATGGAGTCTACAAGCACCCGATAATTATGTGTGGTTTAATCAGGTTAGAGCCTTGTCTATAAATCTCAACAGAGGGCGATCTTTGCAGTGTTATATATACGAACGAGCAGCCGTAAGGCCAACAGACTGGGTTCAGACGTTTCAACACACACAAGCCATCATGTTGTGTCAAATCAGTGCAATAGCTACTGTACTGGGGCACGGTATCGCTGAGCTGAAAACCAGCGGTCCCAGACTCACAAGGCACGTTGCAAATATATTAGAAGTAGCTGTAGCTACGAAAGCAGAGTTTTACTTTAACAGTTAGTCATTAAAGTGCTACTGATTCTTTATATTTGTATTCTACCTGACTTACACGACTACTTACCACTACATTCAGTATGTAAGGCACAATGCATGAATATGACACTATTACGACAAGTGCTTACAGCATGTGTAGAGCCCTGGCAGTGCTTCCCAGCAGTGTTTCAGCTTCCAAGCTAGGCTCGTGCTTTTCAGCAGCGTGTTTGATGCCTGCTTTGCGGACGTTATACAGGCGATTATAGCTCGCAGCACCGCCAGTAGCCAATCAGCATACCCCGGGCGGTCCTTCTCCCGCAAACTTCCGGAAACACCTCGCGCGCCCTCTACATATTAGCCCGCGAGTACTCAAATGTTCCTCTGTCGCGTCACATAGCCTCCCGACAGGCCTATAGCTCCCCATACCGATCAGCCGACATTTAACAAAAACGACGCGACAGTGATCTTGATCTTAATCACGGAGTTTCTGATATCTTTATTAGTAGTTCCCGATTGAGTGCCAGAATCACCCGGGAGAGTCCCTTACTCTTGCGAAAAGTGTTCTGGGATCTTTTAAGTGCATTACCCAACACACTGGACCAACGGCTTTACATCCCTTCCGAAGGATGGGGTGAGTTAAACAGAAACAAAAATTCGATTACAAAACCCCATAGCGCAACGACGCCAAGTAAACCTTCTTGCCTCGAAGGCACACGGAGTTTCACTTAGTTAGTGACTTCGAGTTCTCGAAGTAATCAGGGCCCACAAATGCCGTCAGTGTTCGGGCAGCTGTTTCCTGTGGACGTTCAACTGCGATGATGAGGCGCAACGTGGGATGGGTCATGCTGAGGAGGACTATCAGTGGATATTTAACTGGACTCGTTGGTTAAATATTTTAATTGTATTGTAAGCCTAGTAGGCTTACAAGGTAGACCTAAGTTGAATCCGGCTAAATTTCGAAGATCTTGCCTTGTTCTCTAAAAAGCACCCGGCCTTTTCTTGTAAAGTTGAATCGCCGTCCATTATCGCATTGGTCGTTTCTTTGATGCAATTGATCTGGGAACGAATTTTATCGGTGTATCTGTTAATAACTCCTAATCCTCCACGTCGGTCCATTTCTAAATCGCCAAACTGTTGCCGTATTTCTGCACGTTCTGCATCGGTTGCAGCTTCCTCTAATTCATTTTCAACTTGTTGAATCTCTGCGTCTAATTGATCTAGCTTGCCCTGGTTTAATAAACCAACTCGCCTTTTACCGGTTATAAAGATTCGTCTAATGCGGCAGGTTCTCGGTAGTTTAACCCTTCTGTCTGGCCTCTTCTACAATGTCGCTTACTCGATCTGATATTTGAGGGGCTTCTTGCATTTCAATGTTTTCAGGGCAAATTTGTGAAAGTTTATCTAAGGCTTCTCGCACCTCTCGTTTTGTTTTACCGGTAGCGTAGTCACTGGAACCTAAAACACGTCTGACAAAATCTATGTTTGTTTTGCTTCTAATGTAATCTAAGAAACCTACTGTTGTCATGTTTTCGGGTCAGAAGAACTGTCTTACCTTCAAATTTGACATATAGACGGTCTCTACTATCGAGATTAAAGATGTTTGGATCTGTGACCGTTGGTTCATGCCCGGTTTCTCTTTCAATCGTGTCGTAAAAGTTATTAATTCTATCTTTAGTTAACATCCTCAAACTTGACGTGCCTGGTCTTTCAGACGTCATGTCGGTGGTATCACCCCATATTAAATCTTCTTGGAGTAGGGCTTGGGCTTGGGTTTTAGGGGTCTTGTTCCCACTCCTCGGTTAGATCACTGAGGGGTATCTCTTCTGGGTCAAACACTTTTTACTGTACTGTACTGTATCGTACCGTACTGTACCGTACCTTACCGTACCGTACTCTGCTCTGCTCTGCTCTGCTCTGCTCTACTCTACTCTACTCTACTCTACTCTGCTCTGCTCTGCTCTGCTCTGCTCTGCTCTGCTCTGCTCTGCTCTGCTCTGCTCTGCTCTACTCTACTCTACTCTACTCTACTCTACTCTACTCTACTCTACTCTACTCTACTCTACTTTTACTTTACTTTACTTTTACTTTTACTTTACTTTACTTTACCATACTTTACTTTACTTACTCATCGTTACGTTTTGGTTAACATAGGAACGTTTAGTGAAATCGCATATCTGTTTCTTAAAAGCATCGGCGATGGCTTTGTCTTTATCGTCGTTTGAAGCTTCGTTTTTGTTTTTTGTCAGCTGATCCCAAACGCAACTTGGCCAAGTTTTCTCTTTCCAACCAAAATAAACCATATATTTAGTGTCGTGGGTAGGCAGTTGTCCTTAAAATTGTGAAATACGCCCGCGTCTCAGTAACTTTTTTGTTGCCTTGCAAACTGACGTTGAGTTCTGAAATTAGGTTACGCTCAACGTTGTTGTACACGGTGCGATTGTCGTCTGATGCTCCGTCTAGATCTAATTTGAATGCCGACTTGGCTGACCCGGGTACCACATCGTCGTGTAACCCCAACGCCGGAAACTTTACATTTAATGTATAACCTGCGGCAATAAAGCTCGGATTGTGGGTATCGGTGACTTCTCGTCGTTCGCCTTTGATAGCCCTAGGTACTTTGAGCCGACGACTCGTGTTCAATTTCTTTGTGTAATGACTCATCATATTTATTTTAGACGGTTTTATATTTCATTTCCAAATTACAAACATGAAAGACAACGCGATCAGTGATATTTACCCAATGGATCACGCTTGTGTTTTAAAATAAAACGTTTATATTAAATGGCGAGTGCTTTAATGGTGGTAGGAGGAGCCATAGTCAGTGCGTTGGCGTTTACTGGCTCCAATTTTCTATTCAGCAGTTTATCTAAAAATAAGGTCGACAGAGAGTGCAAACGACATGATTCAGCCCTGGAACAACTGGCACAAGCTAAACAAACCTGGGAAAAAATCGCGTCCATCTGTTGGACTTTCTAAACGAACGCATGAGGCAAGAACGCGCGAGTCAAACCTCATTTGTCAACGTGGACAAGATGTTGCGCGCTTACTCTGAGTTAACCGGTAAACACGTGTTTCCCTTGCCGCCTGAACCCAAGTTGTCAGACTTTTCTGAACCTTCGGAAGATCAGAAAGTTTGAGAATTGGTGTGGATTCTCGGGGAACTGCCTTGGTCGGATTTGTGGTATACTGACATAGTTAACTTTTTTAATGGACAAAGAATTCTCAAAGTTGTTTTACAGCCCACAAGGCTATTGGAAAGGCAAAAGCGCGGTGGATCACTTGCATCAAAAACGGGTGCGGATAAGTCAATAATACGAGATTGAACCCTGCGGCGAGGGACCATGTCCATTACAACGGTCCACGCTGCACCATGTGCCCAAGCTGTCTCAGATTTATTTGTGCGTAAAGTGATCCCTATTCAATGTGTTTTTTAGTCTTTTTCAGTATAAATCATATGGATACCTTCTTAGGAAGACTTGTAAGTGTGTTTTGTGGCGGAAGTGTCCTTTTTGGGGGCGTGGTCTGCATTGGGGTGATCCGTGGAGCCGACGTCTTTTTTTATACTAATACAGAATGTGCATAAATTGTCTCAGATTGTTAAACGATCCCTATTCAATGTTTTTTCTGTTTCTGTTGCAAATAAATCAGACGGAGGCCTTCCTAGAAAGACTTCTCAGTGTGTTTTGTGTCGGAAGGGTCCTTTTTGGGGGCGTGGTCTGCAGTGGAGGGCGCTGAATACAACAATATTGAAACACATCGGTGATACCAAAAATACACGGGAAATTCCCGATGTACATGCTTGAATCACCATGACTCACCCATTCAGGGCCTTTATTGCACAACAGCTGGGCCCAGGCAGTGTATTTCGATCAGGTCATGCGTGGCAGTTAGTAGAACAATCAAATCACGCGATTTCTGTGCCAATCTGGCACACGCTACCTCGCCGCAAAGCAGGCTATATGTCAAAGTTATCTGCCTGCCTCTGGATATGTACCCAGGCCAAGTACTTCACAATCTGAATATGCCGAACCAAACGAAACGCATCAGATGGACGTGCTGTACCTACCCTGGGATCGCGTCCCAAAAGGTCAGAGGGGCAAGACTTACAAATACGCTTTGACGATAGTCGCTTCAAGATATAAAAGAGGCCGAACTGTTGACCAGTAAAACGGCCAAGAAAGCGCTAGAAGCTATAAAACAGGTTTATAAAAGGTCGCCTTTGACTTGGCCCAAAACTATGAACATAGACTCAGGATCGGAATTTAGAGGCGAGTTTCAAAAACCTTTTGTGAAAAAAGGCGTCCGAATAGAAGTGGGTGAACCCGGTGTACATCGATCGCAGGGAATCGTCGAACGGTCTAGCAGGACATTGGCCGAGCGTCTGTTTGGATATCAATACGCACAAGAAATGCTGAACCGTGGCGCACAAAACGTGGAATGGGTTATAAGATTGCCCCAGGTCGTAAAATCGCTGAACGAAGAAAATTGATTGATACGATTTCTGCAGAAGCCGTCAAATTAGATAGCGTGAAACAATTACCAGCAGCCCCGGAGCAAACGAGTGGAGCGTGGGTATTTACCAAATTAAAAAACGTGTGAGTCAATTCAAACGGGTCAACAGCAAAAAGGTAAAAACGGGCCCGACGCTGTTTTACTTAGTCGACAGCCCCAAACATTCTTTTGTAAAAGAAGAACTTCAAGTGATATCCGAAGACACTGAAATGCCTTCACTGGTTTAAAATGCTTTTGTGACCAAATGCTAACGCATCGATGCCGTTGCCGAGAATGTATCGTTTTGTATAGAGTGAATGCAACGACAAATTTTGTTAAATAATGGTATAAAGCTGATGTTGATACGATCGTATGAGACAGTGATCGTTTATACACTTTTTTGGTTAAAGAGGCAATTCTTGTAAGACTTGTGTTGCAAGTCACGTTCACTGACTAGCTTTGTAACTCCTTTGGCTTTTTTAACGCTTGCACCGTTTTTGAGTCTAATCGAGTACATCCTGGGGCGTATACAAATAGCTTCGGATATGATCTTCCCGCCAAATTCGTCTTTAAATTTACCAATGACTTTTTTGTGTTTTTGGATCTTACAACATGTGATCTGTCGGGTAATCACTAAAATCAAATTTATCTTTGATGTCTAAAAGGTCTTGGTAAACGTCGTCCGGTTTAATTTCAACTGTCGTTGTCGGTATCAAAAGACTTGTTTGATCGCCAAAACGACATTTTAACGTGTTGTAATAAAAGTCATACATTCACATTTTGGAAAGTTCTAAAATTGGAATCCCGCATAAATTGGTTTGTTGAGTAGGACTTTTGCTTTTATCATTTCCATATAACTCATGTCGCATTCTTTGAAATGCAAAACTTTCTTAAAACTGGGTTCATTCGCCATAAGTCTACATTTTACGACGTCGCGATCGCTGTTGTCGCGCATTATTTTTGCGTTACAACGTTTGCAAACATTTGCCATCGTTTTACCATACAATGCATTATTGGCGAGTTGTAAAAAGTCTTGATCAATACGATGTTTGGCTTCATTACGAAGGTTTGTATTTTTTCGATATAACTACGTAGCCAAGGCTATCGTCTAAATTGCCTAATCGTAAGTACAATTGCAATAGCCGATAATGTACCACGTAATTCTTTTTAAGCGTTAACGTTGCAATGAGTTTTTAACATTGGGAGCTTTGTAATTCAGCATCAATTTTTGTTGAGGGCGAAAACGATCGAGCGCTATTTATTTGTTTTTGGGGCCAAAGGAAATTCGTTTAAAAGACCGTATAACACAAGCGGGACGTTGAGATCGACCTCGAGCATTTACCCATAATGACCCGCAGGATCTATATTAAGGAATAAAATTTGTGTCAAATTCTGTTGGATTTCCAACCCATTTAAAGTTTGAAAATGGTAAACACTGACTCATGGCCCATCCATAAAGATTGTTTGCGTCTAGATACAACAAATAAGTTGTGGGCTCTTTTTGGTTATAATCGGCGAGATATTTGTTATTGGCTTTCGCGTAACGTTTACCACCAACACTCGAGATGCCCCCTCGTTTGGCTTTTTCAAAAAAAAGATGTTAATCATTTAAGTTCAACTCGGCTGTGTTTTAACAACGCATTTCAAAAAAGTCCCGGCGACGTATAATAATTGGAGGGATCGAGGCTATAATTTTCATAGGACGTATTTCTAAAATTCTGAAACACGTCTGATAAAAGCAAAGTGTCCGTTTCATTGTACAGATCGTGATAATTGCCCAAGTTTTTGAATCCAAACATGTCCCACACTTGTTGCGCGTGGTGATATCGGTGTCAGTAACGCTTGCCAGTTTGAGTTTCCTATAAAACACATGTTGCGGCGGGAGTTGCGTTTTGTTAATTTTTTCAAACGAATCCATGTACTTTTATAGATAAATTCCTGTTTGCGTTGACAATAGACCTTTTTGATCGAGTTTCGCAATGTTATCGAGTTTCCTCTTGGACACGCTTTGGCTATGCTGTCCAACGGCGATGCCATAAAATTATACGAGTCTATAAATCAAAGTTGATCAAGACGTAACGAAACGTATTTTTCGCTGTTTTTTTAGGAATACACGTAACTGAGCCTGTGTAATCATTGCCTTAAAACGTAGACGCTCCTTGCATAATGAGATGCGTGTCTTAATTTTCCAAGTTGCAAAATATCACCGGGACTGCCGTTTCGTCGGGTACCACTTGCAGTTGTAAATTGCGTTAAGAGTTACCACGCCTCTAAAGACACCCGTAACACGACAGTGATCTCTGACTTTGGGATTTTGTGAAAAACGTTTTTAACATTTTAGACATCGATCGTCACCTTTAGCTTTTTTCAGATCATTACACCAACATTCTTGTTTGTTGTAACAAATGCGTTTTTGAAATATCCAACACGTTCTGGCTGGTTGGTATTTCCGTTCTTCTTCGGGTGTGAGTTTAAGCGGTCTGGTGTTTTAAAAAATGTCGTTATTTTTTCCGACTTGTTCTATGAGACTTTGAACAAATACTTGGCTTGATTTGTATCTCGATAAAGTTTTTCGGCAGTTTTACAGTTGTGACATCGTATAACCACAAAATAGAAACCGCAAGGGACGTGTTTTGCGGACGGGACCTGTCGTTGTTTTTTCCAAAATTGATTCAATATCTGCATAAATTACAAACGGCGTTTTTTGTTTGTGTCTAAAATTTCTAAAATCTAATCGGCTTTTTTGACTTTAACAAATCTATCAAGTTCGACATAACTGCTTCCACCAATGTCACCGTTCCTAACAATGTAGATGTAAAATGTGTTTATTTCATAACGATGTAACCCGAACCTTTATTGACAAAACGCTCAATTGTTCGATAAAGGTGTCTCTGTACTCAATCATAATTTTTTTAACGAGCAGTGTCTCGTTACAATGGTGTACGCCGTATTAAATGTATTGTAAGCTTTTGTCGCAGTCGTCGTCATGTCCGCGTTCCGGATTAAAAAAGTCTACAACCATTGTCGGTTGAACTTTAATTTGGCGACACGAACCGATTTCTTTCCATGCTGAGTTGTGAATTGACACTATTGTTTTTAAATCTTGTTTTCGTTACGATGACGCGGTGAAATCTACCATAATCTAAATAAGACTTAATCGCGCGTATGTAGTCGGATCTTGTAATCTATCCGTTGCGTCCTGTGCCCTTGACCTTTAAATGTTGTTTCAACGAGCCGTTTGAGGTGTTCTTTTTTGTAGTCTTTGAGATGATCTTAAATCGGTTTTACGTAGTCTTTTTTGAAATGTCGACGTTTTCTGGGAGGTGGTAAATCTACCTTGAAATCTTTGATGTATTGCTTTACACTGTCTAGCGACCACGATCCCAACTTGTACGGTATTGAAAATTTGTTCATCTTTATTTTGTTTTCTACTTTATTATATGGTGTTAAAATTTTATTCATTTTTTTATTCTACTTTGATTATATACTATTTATTTTAAATAATTTCACTTTTCCATACTAATATGTATGGAAAAGCAATTTTTAAAGTTTCCTCAAGTAAGTTGATATAGTAATGCATCATCTTCGTCACTGTCGCTCTCAAATTTTTCGCTTGAAATAAAAGTTTCCCTTTTTCTAAACGGGCCCATGCGACTTGAAATCTAACGCTCGCTCCAGAAGGCCTTGCACCATACGGCCCGTAATAAATGTCATCGACACTTATAACGATTTAATAAGATATTTTACGTTTTGATATTGTTCTAAATTAATCACTTGATCAAATTCCCATTTATGTTCCATCATGGGAGTAAGAATTTCAGTGTCTTCACCTTTATTTTTGTATGTAATGTGACATACATGCGCTTCTGTCCGTCTTTATTGAAATAATAAATGGATTTTATCGTGTCTTCTATCATTTTTTGCTTGCTTTGTGTTATCGTCGCCGCTAAGTTTTGTCATAGGGTTCTTTTCTCCGCCGCTATTTAGTTCCTTGATTTGAATAGTATGTCCCTTCCAACTCAGTTTTGTTCCTAGGAATGTCGGGTCACATGCTTCTTTATTCTCTTAATGTATTATTATTCACGATTAGCTAATTTGCATGGAATTCCTGGGTCATGTCGCATTATTCAGCCAATGGCATCTCAGCATGCGCCTCTCGTGTGTACTAGACTCGTTGGGTATATTTAGTGCGGGAACTTTCGTTTCGTGCCAGTCTTCGTCACGTCGTTGGAAGCCGTGAAGACTGTGAGTTCTGTTCATTTTCTTCCCATATTTTGTGCCTTGTGTTATAATTTATATTCGGCTATGTGCAGTGTAATGTTGTGACGATATCGTAGGTCTCGCTTGTCCCATTAAGTTGTGTAGAGGCCCATGCCTTCCGTTATAGCTTGTCGACGTTCTCGTGTTCCTATGTATGTACAATAAGGTTTACTAGTAACGATATGTGTTCTTAGCGTTTATTTTGTTCATGTTACGTTTATTTCTTCAGCACCACCAGAATACTGCTGTTACCTCTGAAGCCCCTGTATATCCCGGTTTAAGTGCTGATAGGACGTCGTTATTTTCCACTATGTGTATTTGGGGATGCCTACCCCGCATACGATTTGTAAGTTGTGGTTGATGTATAACGTTAGTCTATAATTGAACATCGTGCCTGCTTACATTCGCTAATTATTCAAGGTGCTTTGCCCGTTGGAATATTCTTCATGTAATTATTTGCTATGTCTCTTGTTGGTTTACTTATTTGTTGACTGAACTCGTTGGATATTTGCTGGGCGTGTGTTTATTGTCGGTGTCTCCATGTTCCAATTGTCTTGTCTTCTAGGGTGTATTTTCTTAAATTGCAATATAATTTGTACTTGTATTCATGTGTTTATTTCAGTTTTCACCTGCTCCTTTGGAGTCGAGTCATTAAATGAAGGGGAAGACATCTCTGCGTCACCGTCTCCATTCTTGCGCGTACACATTAGTGACAGTGAAAAAAATCGTCATCATAGCATCCAGTTCTTCGTTGATGATCCTACCTTTGGCTTTGCTTGGTCATCGCGTCATCCTGAGCTCCAACCTCATAGTCTCCATCTTCCTGCTAGCTATCTTTGTTGATCAAGAAAGCTGGGAATCGTCATCGACAATGTCTACTGCAGCAGAGCTAAAAACGGCCAGGGCATCAGCCAAGCGTGCGGTCACCAAGCAGGCCAATCAGATAAGACAGTGTATTGCAGAAGATGATTTAACCCTAATTGATGATTACGTAGTCAAACTTAAGTACTTGTTTAGTGTTTTTACATCTGTTCACAATGATTACCAGGCCTTGCTTAGCGATGAAGATGATATTGAGGCTAGTGATACTTATTTTTGTAAGCAACAAGATGAATACATTTCTGTGCTTGGTTCAGTTAAAGGCCGTTCAAAGGGCGTTAAGTCTGAAGTTGATCACAAAGATTCTAGTTCATCTGAATCAAATTTGTATGGTGATCTTTCTCGAGAACAGTTTATGGGTTTGCTTAATTTACCCAAGGTTGAGTTGCAGGTATTTGATGGAAATCCCTTACATTACCATCAATTCCTTATGGCCTTTGAGGTCAATGTCGACAAAATGGGGGAAGGTAGTGATTTGAAATTAGCCAGACTCATGCAATATACATCGGGTCCGGCTAAAGAAGCTATTAGGGGGTGTCAGTTGATTGGGGGGACCGTAGGATATACTCAAGCACTTTCAATCTTGGAATCACGTTTCGGTAACAAACATCTTGTTACAGAGCGTCTTATTAAGGGGCTCAGATCAGGTAAGCAGTTGCGGCTTCCACATGAGATCCAGCAGTTAGCAGATGACATGAAAACTGCCTTGCTTACACTGACCCAATTGGATACCTTGGATGAGGTTAAATCTCAGTCATTTATACTTGATGTTGTAAGCCCAAATTATGTTCAGTTAAGATGGAGGAAATCTGCCTTGAAATCCAAAAGGGCTAATGAATCCTATCCTAGTTTTAAAGACTTGGTAGATTTTGTGAGTAACATTGCTTGTGAGGTTAACGATCCTGTGTATGGTAACCTATATCCTAAGCGTTTTGATCGGTCAAGAGGTTCCAATCAGGGTGTTTCTCTTAACTCTTCAGTGTCGCGTCAGTCACAGCTTGATACTGGAGCTACCGGTATTGCAAAGCCTAGTCCGTCGAAGAGCGTCAAATCGTATGCCAAGCCAGAACCCCCATGTGTGTTATGTAGTCAAACTCATCGCTTGTGGCATTGTGATAAGTTCAAGCAAATGAGTCCTAGGCAGAGATTGAATATTGTTGTTGCTCATAAGCTTTGTCATAATTGTCTCCTAGCCTCACATAGCACCAATGATTGTGGTAAACGTTCGATTTGTGGTGTTCAGGGTTGCGGTAAGAAACATACAATGTACATACACTGTCCTGATACTGCACCTCCCGAGTCAAAGGTGTCCAATGCCAGCTTTTACGCTGACAAGGGAACTTGTATGCCCATAGTACAAGTGATTGTTAATGGTTCATGCAAAGTCTTGGCATTATTAGACAATGGGTCAAGTAATTCATTCTGTTCCCAGGGTTTGGTTGCCAAATTGGGTTTGGAGGGAATGCCTTCAGAGTTTCAGCTTAGTACCTTGAATATGTCTGGTGTTCATCAATCCAAAATTGTTGATTTGTCTGTTGCATCGGAAACCGGGGAGGCTTTGTGTATGAACCATGTTTGTGTTGTTGATAGCATACCTGTTAAAAGTGCACCTGTGGATGTTTCACTTTATGCCCACCTTGATGATGTAGGTTCAATGCCTGCTTATAAACATGATCATACAACTGTTGATTTACTTATTGGTCAGGACAATGCAGAAGCTCTTTTACCACTGGAGGTGAGACGTGGAAGCATGGGACAACCATTTGCTGTTCGAACCTTATTCGGATGGTGTTTGAATGGGCGTTCACCTGTCAACAGAGTCAGTCGCAAAGTAATTTCGAATTTTGTATCTTGCTTATCTACTGATGATGTTTCCAGATTGTGGAGAATTGAGAACGAGGGACTGGAGTCTTCTTCATGGTCACAAGAAGACAAGTTGGTGATAAGATTGTGGGACCAAGAGCATCGGAAGATAGATGGGCACTATGAGCTCCCCATTCCCTGGAGAGACAGGTCAGAGCCGCTACCGAATAACTTCCCGGTTGCCAAGTCGAGGTTAGATTCTTTACACAAACGTTTGGTTGAAAACGGGCTGTTTCCTAAATACAATGCAGAGATCGTCAAGTTGTTGACAAAAGGTTATGCTGAAAAGGTGCCCTCAGGTGAGATAGTAGGTGACAGAGTCTGGTACCTTCCACATCATGCGGTTACTACCGACAAGAAGCCAGGCAAAGTTAGGGTTGTCTATGACTGCGCATGTAAATTCAGAGGGAAGTCGCTCAATGAGCGCTGTCTACAGGGTCCTGATTTAATCAACAAACTGTTACCAGTTTTGTTACGTTTTAGACAACACAGTATAGCGATTCAAGCTGACATCGAAGCTATGTACAACCAAGTGAGGACACCCGCCAAAGACAGGGATGCACTCAGGTTCTTATGGTATGATGATGGACAGTTGGCTCACTACCGTATGACTTCTCACTTGTTTGGCGGCGTTTGGTGTGCTTCAAGTTCGACCTATGCCCTCAGCCGTACGGTCATTGATACCTCTAATGTTCACCCTTTGGTTAGATACACTGTCGACAGGTCATTTTATGTGGACGATTGTCTTAGCTCTGTGTCGTCAAAGGCCGATGCCAAGATCATCATCGCAGAAACTCCAAGAGTCCTGAGTGAAGGAGGGTTCACCTTGAGAAAATTTGTCGTCAATGATGCAGAATTGTTGAGTGAAGTATCAGAGGATTGTGTGGCCGAGGAAGTTCGTACACTGGGTCCTCTTTGTGAAAGTCGGGCGCTGGGCATAAAATGGAAGATATCTACTGATGAGTTCTTCTTCGAAGTTGGGCGTGACAAGGAGAGTCCTCTCACTAGAAAGAAGATGCTAAGTGCTGTGTCCTCTATATTTGACCCTCTTGGTCTTTTAGGCCCTGTGGTTCTCGCTGGAAAACTTTTGTTCCAAAAGGCTACAGCTGATAAATTGTCTTGGGACGAAGCGGTCCCATCACAGCTTGAAGACGCCTGGCGTACATGGGTGCAGTCATGTCATGCACTAAAAGAGATAAGAATTCCCCGTTGTTTCAAGCCATGTGATTTTGATGATGCTTTGATTGAACTTCATCATTTTTCGGATGCTAGCTCTAAGGCTTATGGTTGTTGTAGCTATATCAGATGCGTCAACAAATGTGGGATGATACATGTTCAGTTAGTTCTCAGTAAGAATAAAGTTGCTCCGTTGAAACTGTGTACCATTCCCCGTCTGGAGCTTCAAGCGGCGGTCTTAACTGCTAAGGTTGATGCATTTCTTAGAACTGAGTTGGATATTGATGTTACCTCATCATATTTTTGGACCGATTCAGAGATTGTTTTGAAGTATATAAATAATGATAGTAGGAGATTCCATGTGTTTGTTGGGAATAGAGTTAGTCGCATCAGAGCGTTGACTGACCCTAAGCAGTGGCATCACATTGATGGCAAGTCTAACCCTGCGGATCTTGTGACAAGACCACAGTCTACCTTAAAGTCAGATGGCAAATGGTTCCATGGTCCAGATATTTTGTATAAGTATAAACATGACTGGAACTTAGGCGGAGGGAAACCAGTCGACTTGACAGATGATGACCCTGAGGTTCGTAAGTCTACTATTGTATCCCTTGACGCTGTCGCCACAGATCGTCTTAGTGTTGGTATTATTGATGACGTGTGCCATTCGAATTGTCTTGAGGATGATCCTTTAGTACAAATAATTCATCACTATTCTTCCTGGTATAGGATGAAGCGAGCCTTAGCGTGGTGGTTGAAGTTTGTTAAATATCTTTGGAACGGTAAGCCTGCCACTCAGTTGACCGTTGAGGAAATCCGTCATGCGGGTGATACTCTTATCCGCAAATCTCAATTGCAGTCTTTTGGTTCTGAAGTTGACAAATTGCAGAAAGGGAAATTTGTGAAAGCTTCGAGTTCCCTTAGAGCACTTAATCCTTACCTAGACAGTCAAGGGCTACTTAGAATTAGTGGTCGTGTGCATGGAGACCATAAAGGTCATAATTCGTGCATTGTCTCTGGAAAACATGTAATTGCCAAATCCATTTTGAATGATATCCATAGTGTGGCTCACGTAGGTGTAGAATGGGTATTGGCTATGGTCAGAAGAGAGTTTTGGGTCACCAAGGCTAGGCCTCTGATTAAGAAAATTATTAGAGCCTGTGTCACTTGTAAACGTCTGTATTCTAAGCCATGCCAGCAAATTATGGCAGATTTACCCAAAGAGCGAGTAGAGGCCGGTAAACCTCCCTTTTCATGTGTCGGAATTGATGTGTTTGGTCCATTCTATGTTAAATATGGTAGATCGGAGGTCAAGCGTTACGGTTGTTTGTTTACTTGTTTTACAACTAGAGCCATTCACATTGAGAAGCTAGACACCATGGATACAGAATCATTTTTAAATGGTCTTAGACGTTTCATAGCTCGCAGAGGTCATCCTGAGTTCATCTATTCAGACAACGGTACCAACTTTGTTGGTGCTGCAACTGAGTTAAAAAACAACATGAAAGAGCTCTCCCAGAAGATTATTAATGCCTATGCTCTCCAACATGATATCACGTGGCATTTTAACCCACCCAATGCTTCCCATATGGGGGGAGTTTGGGAACGTTTAATTGGTGTAGTTAAGAGAGTTATGATTGCCGTACTCCCCCGTACAGTCAGATTGACTGATGAAATTCTGGAAACTGTATTGTGTGAAATAGAGGCCATTGTTAACGGACGGCCGTTGACTAAGTTGAATGATGATCCTAGTGATCCTTCGCCCATTACACCCAATCATTTGTTGCTCTTGAGAAATAGTTCCAGTCATCCACCTGGTAGATTTAGTCACGAGCATTTACGTAGTCGATGGAGACATGTTCAACACTTGGCTAATCAATTTTGGCTGAAATGGCTGAAATTTTATTTACCAGAGTTACAACGGAGGACAAAATGGGTCCACTCTGTTGATAATCTTGCCATAGGTGATCTTGTACTGCTTGTGGAAGAGACAACACCTAGGAACTTGTGGCCACTAGCTGTAATAAAAGATGTAAATCATGGTAGAGATGGTCTGGTTAGATCAGTTAAGTTGAAAACTCGGGCCAGAGAACTTGTTCGTCCAGTAACCAAGGTCATTTTATTGGAAGGCGCGGGTCCGCCTTCAATTTGAGACTTTGTACATTTGATCAGTGTAATTGAGAATCATATATTTGTAACAGATTTTGTGTTAAGAATTGATACTACTTGAATAATGCGATTACAAGGTGAACTTTATGTGATGCAATTCATAAATTTGATGTTGGATGTTTGTCGCCCCTTCTAAAGTTTTTGGGTAAAATTTTGATGTAATGATTTATAATTATCAGGTGCAACCGTATTATGATACACTATTAGAAGAGAAGAGGTCGTTGGTTGGATATTTGTGCTTTAATTTGAAAGATTATTTGTCTTGTTATATGGACTCGTGGTCGTGTTAAGAAAACTAATATTTGTATATCGTATAAACGTGTGAATTATGATGTATAAGGTTAATTATTATGTTATCTTGGTTTCGAATAGTCATTCTCAGGGGGGAGTGTTATCGTCGCCGGGTTGTTATCGGGTTCTTTTCTCCGCCGCTATTTAGTTCCTTGATTTGAATAGTATGTCCCTTCCAACTCAGTTTTGTTCCTAGGAATGTCGGGTCACATGCTTCTTTATTCTCTTAATGTATTATTATTCACGATTAGCTAATTTGCATGGAATTCCTGGGTCATGTCGCATTATTCAGCCAATGGCATTGCAGCATGCGCCTCTCGTGTGTACTAGACTCGTTGGGTATATTTAGTGCGGGAACTTTCTTTTCGTGCCAGTCTTCGTCACGTCGTTGGAAGCCGTGAAGACTGTGAGTTCTGTTCATTTTCTTCCCATATTTTGTGCCTTGTGTTATAATTTATATTCGGCTATGTGCAGTGTAATGTTGTGACGATATCGTAGGTCTCGCTTGTCCCATTAAGTTGTATAGAGGCCCATGCCTTCCGTTATAGCTTGTCGATGTTCTCGTGTTCCTATGTATGTACAATAAGGTTTACTAGTAACGATATGTGTTCTTAGCGTTTATTTTGTTCATGTTACGTTTTATTTCTTCAGCACCACCAGAATACTGCTGTTACCTCTGAAGCCCCTGTATATCCCGGTTTAAGTGCTGATAGGACGTCGTTATTTTCCACTATGTGTATTTGGGGATGCCTACCCCGCATACGATTTGTAAGTTGTGGTTGATGTATAACGTTAGTCTATAATTGAACATCGTGCCTGCTTACATTCGCTAATTATTCAAGGTGCTTTGCCCGTTGGAATATTCTTCATGTAATTGTTTGCTATGTCTCCTGCTGGTTTACTTATTTGTTGACTGAACTCGTTGGATATTTGCTGGGCGTGTGTTTATTGTCGGTGTCTCCATGTTCCAATTGTCTTGTCTTCTAGGGTGTATTTTCTTAAATTGCAATATAATTTATACTTGTATTCATGTGTTTATTTTAGTTTTCACCTGCTCCTTTGGAGTCGAGTCATTAAATGAAGGGGAAGACATCTCTGCGTCACCGTCTCCATTCTTGCGCGTACACATTAGTGACACTGCTCATTTGACCTTCAATTCACTCAACAGGTTGAACAGAACCTCTTTCCTTTATGGCAGAAATGAAGGATGAAAAGTAGTCAACGATTTGTGTTTGGCAGAGTGAATGACGGTAATTATAGTGCATATCTCACTGACCCGAACACGAGGCATCTGCAAAAAAAATGCTTGCAGTCAGCCCACAGCCACATGTCCGTGCACCAACAGAGAGTGGTCGATGCATGCAAGACTATTAGAAACATGCATGAACACCGATCTCCATCCGGGCCGATGCCATTGCTGATCTTGCCAGCTTTTCTTTCTTATGAATGGTTTAAGTTTAGTCGGCAAACCCTGGAAATGTTTCACTTAAATAACTTTAGATCGCTGATTTTATTGGAGATTTCATTTACACTGCCAAGGTTTGCGGAATTTGGGGAATTTCCAAATTTGGCATCAAAGGCAATTTCACATACTTCAACACTTACATGCATTACAAATTTTACAAGGCAAAAGAAGAATTAAAGTCTGGTTAAGAGCTGCACTGTTTAGGTTTTCTTAGGTTCTGAGTATATTTTTGTAATATGTGACAAAGTAAGCCTACCTTTTCCACAACAGTTTGCTTCGATCTTAAAGATTAAAACGTGATGTTGGTCTAGACTAACGGACGATTTTTTTGGAAGAAATAAACACTCCAAGGAATAAGTTTCTAATTGGTGTCGATCCTTCAGATGTTACAATTGAGTTTCCAATAAGAAATAGAGGGTAATCAGCGACAAGAAATTCCATGGCGTGTGGGAAAAACTCCAAATCTCCGATGTAGTTTTCATCGCTCACAATGTAGCACCCAAAATGCTCAGCATGTTAAGGAGTCACAATTGGCAGGAAGCCAACAGTGGGCCATCAGTGTGCTGCAGACAAATGGGTCGGATTACTGCATGGTGCTGCTATGATTTTGCAAAGCATTTCTTCAAAAATCGACAGATCATGTTAGACAGTAGTCTTTTGGAATCGCTGGACTGTTCCTGGAATTGGATCTCAAGGTTATGGAAAACAGCGGCGGTGTGGATTTAATTCCTCAAAAAAGTGGAATTGCGACTCCGATTCCAAATTTGATTCTAAATCCAATTCAAGCATGGATTCGCCCAAACCTAGCTGTGATGTTAATGTGTGTATGTCATCATTTGTAATTTTTAATTCATTTATTTTCTTAACATTTTTATATTTGTGTAATGTTGTTAGAGTGTCATTTTAAAACCTTTTTTTAAAAACTAACTTGGTACAATCTGTCATTTTTTACTGTAACATACATGTAAATTGGCCATCAGGCCACAAGATGCATGAAATAAATAAAACTTAACCTAACATGCATACAGGGCATTGGAGACCTTGTTGTTAGGCTCTGTCAAACTTCATGAGGGTGAGCTTGAAGTTAGCCTTCTCCTTGTCTATGAGGGGGATTTTCCTGGCCAGTTTACTAGTGTCTGAAGTCAGCTTATCTTTGGTAGCAACAGGCATCTCTTGGGTGGAGAGGGAGTTTCTCGAAGTCCTCCCGGGAAAATTGGAATTAGGCTGCTGCTCTGGGGGTATATGATCACTGTCACTTCATGTCAGCAAGTACTTCAACATAGGGATGCATGAATGGTCCAGCGATAGCTCTGGAAAAAGTGAAGTCGAGGTCTCCAGTCTGGTGGGGTGGCACTTGAAGATGTATGGTGAAGTCTTTGTTGGTGTTGAAGCAAAAGGCAGGCCCAGAACCTGGATCATGTCTCTCTGGAGTAGACGGAGATGTGCTGTTGAAGGTATAAGGCTGGCTCTGGAGCTGATGTCTTTGTTCTCAGCTGATGCATCCTGTTCAGTTTGTGGATGGTCCATGGTGCGTGTGGCATCATGCCTGACATCATGCCCAGGATCCAGGTCGTGGTGGGGACTGTGCCCATGTCCATGACCCATGAAGGAGGGTCCCATGAAGGAATTAGTCTCTTAGTTGGGGGACGCTCAAGAAACATCCCCCGCAGTAAATGTTAAGAAAAGTATTGTTGGATACAGTCAAACCATCTTGGAAGCCATCGTGTATAGCCGCAGTGGCTGAACGGTAGTTACGGATAGCTGAAACCTGGAGATCTGACTTAAACAGGTGCATGCAGAAGTCAGCCATAGAGGTCACAGAAACTTCAGTTGAAGAAAAACCTCGCTCTGAACACCACAGAGTAAAATGTCCTAATCTGGAGTCATAGATGCTGTGTATAGACTGGCGTTGACTCTTCGAGGCCATTTCGGCAGCTTCATCAGAAAGTCCTGCTGATCTGAAGGACTGTTTGACAATAGCCAATAGGTCAGGTGTAGTGACCTCAGATGAGGGTGAAACACACCTGACTTCGGCTGATGTAGCAGATCCGGTCTGTCAGGAAGGATCACTGGTAACCGGACGAGCAGTCTAGTCAGACATGGGAACCATGGCTCGCGTGGCCAGAAGGGGGTGATGAGAAGGACACGGCAGCGTTCCCTTTAGATCTTGGAGAGAACTGCTGGTATTAGGGATATTGGAGGGAAAGTGTAGGCCAACATCCCTTCCCAATTGACTTGAAGAACATTCATTACCCAGGCTTGTGGGTGGTAAAAACTGGTGCAGAACACTGGCAGTTGCGCATTCTCCACTGAGGCGAAAAGATCGATGTTTGGTTTTTCTACTTCGGTGAAGATCTGTTCGACTACATTGGTGTGCAAAGTCCAATCTGTGGGACGTACTTTCACTGAGAGAGAGCATCTGCTATGGAGTTGTGGACACCAGGAATGTGAGTCGCCTGGAGATCGATGCCATAATCCTGGGCCCAAAGGAATATCTGTCTCGTCAGGAGGCATAAGCGGGGAGAAGGTGTGCCTCCCTGGCGATTGATGTATCACACAACTGTGGAGTTGTCCGAGCGGATGAGGACTCATTTGCTTACGATGCTTCGGCAGAAAGCTTTAAGTGCAGTGAATATGGCCTGAAGTTCCAGGATATTGATGTGACTCCCTTGGAGCTGGAGGTCCCATGTTCCCGATGCTTGAAGCAGCGGTAAGGAGGCTTCCCAGCCCAGAAGAGAAGCGTCCGATGTTATGTCAGTTACTTCTGGGTTCACCTTGGGGAAGGGCACTCAGAGAGAGAGGTGCTCCTTCACTAACCACAACTGAAGATGGGGTCAGATAAGTCTGATATGGGGACCTGGAGATTGATTGAGTCCCATTTAGGCCTGTAGAGTGCTAAGAAATGAAGTTGTAGGGGCGCATGTACAGCCTGCAGAGGGGAATGAGATCCACCATGCTGGCTATCTAGCCAAGGAGACGAAGCAAGGCGAGGGCCGGAGCAGACTACTCGGTAGAGAAGACTTTCACGTAGTTGAAAAGATTGTCGGTGTGTTCAGTCGTCGGTGAGATTATGCCTCACGGAAGGTCGAAAGATGCCCCTAGACATGTTGGGTATTGTGTTGAAGCGAGATTTGACTTCTCAAGGTTGATGATGAAGCCAAGCTGATTTGTGATGTCACAAGTAAGGCGGGTAGAAACCTCTGCTTTCTTGAACGATCTGCCTACGATCAGACAGTCTTCCAGGTACCGTAACAGCATGACTTCCCGCTTTTGAAGGCGAGCAGCAATGATCTTTGCAACCTTCGAGAATACTCTCAGTGAAGTGGAGGAGCTAAAGGGGAGAGCCGTGAATTCGAGGAGGTTCCTGTTGTACAGGAAGCATGAGTATTCGTAGCTTTGTGAGTGAATCAGAATGTGGAGGTAGGCATCTTTCAAGTCTATGGAAGACGCCCAGCATGGAACCTGTAGAGATTGGGTGACCATCTAAAGGGTCTCCATGCGGAATTTCTTTGGGCGGATAAAGCGGTTTAGAGGTTTGAGGTTGATTATAGGTCGCCAGCTTTTGAGTTCTTTCTTTGGAGTGAAGAAGAACGTTGAGATGAAGCCTTTGTTTGCTTGAGATTTGGGAACCAGGTGGATAGCACATTTCTGAAGGAGACAGTCTATCTCGGTCTCCAGTGCCTGTTGTTTGTTTTTGTGGGTAGGAACTGAAGTCAGACGGAGGATAGGTACAGATGGAGGGGTGCTCGTGAATTCAAGGGCGTATCCGTAATGAATGGTCACGAGCACCCAGCTATCCGATGTGACTTTCTCTTAAGAACCAGCGAAGAGTTAGGAGTCTGGTAACTGGGTTGACGAAAGGGGCGAGAGCAACCATGACTGCCCTGACGTGGGGGTCTGAAGGGTCGAGACCCCTGATCATTGGGACGGGATTGGCGAGGTGGAGCCACCGGTGGAAGGTCACGGAAGCTAAGTTTACGTGTTGTGTGAATACATTTAACTCATCATCTCCATGAACTTCCCTGCGAAAAGGTTTTTGCCATACAAAGGAAATTCCTGAAGTCTTGACTTGACTCCCTCATAGGGAATGTTCATGGCATCTAAAGTGTTGGATCTACATGCAGAAGTGGCCAGAATGGAGATCCGAACAAACTGCTCGAAGATAGAGTTGACATTCTCATTGAACATTTGAACTGTGACAGCTGCAAGGTCTGTAGTATCTGGTGAATCTTTGTCACACGCATGGGCCAAATACACAGAGAGGAGTGCCGTAAACGCAGTGCAGCGAAGGCCATTTCGTGAGGCCTTGTCGAGTTTAGCAAGAGTAGACTCGACAAAACACTTGTCCTTGTCTTTAAATGGAGACTTTCCTGTAGGCTTGTGAGTGTCAGAGGAAAGTTTATCTTTAGCCTCCGTTAGAATCTCAGGGACAGAGTTACCAAAGGGAAGTTATCAAAGTCCTCCCTAGCAAACTGGAAATAAGTCGAGGCCCTGGGTGGGTATGGACGCCATTTTTTTGGCATTGGCGAGAACTTTAAACATCTCGACGCATGAGCGGACACGTGGAAGTTCGGGAAAAATTACCGTTGACGCCTCCAACCTAGCGGGGTGGCGCTTGAAGGAAACATGTGAAGAGGCCTCCGCCTTAGGTTGATTGGAAGGCAGGCCTAATATGTGGATCATATCCTTCTGAAGAAGACAGAGCCGTGCCTCAGGAGGGTTAATTAAGGTCGGCTGCAGAGGAGATATCCTCATTTTCAGAGGACGTATCCTGCTCCATCCGCAGTTGATCCGAGAAAGGAGGAACGTCATCATGTCTTGTTGGGTGGCCAGGGGCTGGAGCAGGAGGTGAGCTGTATTCTGCGCCAGAACCTGGATAAGTTGAAGAGGCGAAACCATCATAAGAAGATCAGATTGCTGGCAGGTGAAGATGAAGGCAGGTTCGGATGCGGATCTGGATATGGATGTGGAGATCCGTATCACGTTGCAGATCCGTATCACGTTGCGCCGGCAAAGGGTCCGGATCAAGGGCTGTCACCACGGGACCAGAGTTGGGATCTAGACGGTTGGCTATAGAAGAGAGCTTCTCCTAGAGCATGCGGACCGCTGACATGATGTCGGCCATTGCATCTTCCTTCTGTGAGGAGTGAGACTTCTTTTGCTAAGACCCCGTAGAAGAAGACGAAGAATGTTTGCGTTTCTTGCCTACCGGAGAACTGGTTGTAGAGCCAGCGGTCGACGCGTAGTGAATTGGAGTGTCGGAGGCCTGCCAAGACTGCAGTAAAGATACAGTAGGAGAGGGTTGGTGAACTTCAGAGGTAGAAGCAGTCTTCTCAGAAAGACCCAGAAGGTAGCCAGAAGAAAGGGTGGCATACAGGGGTCAAAAAACCTGACAGGGCAGGAGGCGGTGGGCTCTGTTGTCCCGGGCACATTCGGTGGTGAGCCTGCATGGCCCAGTATTGTTTCTGCAGGTACCACACAGGGGAACAGCGTTGTGGGCTGAGTTTGGGTGGCTTGTTCTCGTGTGTTCACGAACAGCATGATTTGTTGTTCGTGGGTCGGCCGCTCGAAAGCCGGGATTGTGCAACCCGTTATTGCTACTAGTTTGTAGCAAGTAACATGCAACATGGCAGCATCCTTGTGCATTCTTTGAGAGTTAATGGTTGGATAGCGAGTCATCTCAAATCTCGTCTGGGACAAGTTGAAGTAAAATTGTCGGGAGAGGAGAGTGAATACTTTCCCCACAGTTTCCCCCGCAAGTAGCAGTTCATTTATGGAGGGGAAGTTGTGGAGGAATTTTGCATCAGTAGGTCACTTACTATGAAGGACTGTTTACATTACTAGTGGGCTTGAAATAGGTGGTTACTATCTTAAGTGGTTTGCGATTTCCAGAGACTGACCTTGGGTCACTCAACACTCCATGATTTTTTGTCATGTGTTCAATACCTGTTGTAGATTGAATCAGATGGTTGTTTGGAAAAACAGACTTTGTCAGTCCCTCTGCTTATTTTGCATAGCTTTCCAGAAGAAAAAACCTGAAGCAGCTTTATATTTTATGAAAGGGTTGATGTATATTTATTCCAAATGACACAGTTAGAGAAGTTTCAAAAAGCTCTGAGTAAGGAGTGCAGTAATTTGCCAGTGGCTTGTCTGTCATCAAAACCACAAGTGTCCTTGAGTGGCCTGCCTGACCAAAACCACAGAGTGGGGGGGACGGAGACTGTGTATACAAATACTGCTAGCTTTATTTCGGGGAGATTGTGAGGAGATTTCCAGTTGCCTTCAACATTCCACCGCAACACTCTTCCACAGTTTATCCTCAACTTATCCGGGACGAGATTTGAGATGACTCCTAAATAAACTGGGCTAACTTCTTCGTCTTAAAAAATTCATTTTTTTCATGGAAAGTTAGAATTGTTAATTTTGCAAAACTTTCCACTGTCTTTGTAAGTCATCTTGATAGTTTTGCGGCTTTTCAAAAATCAAATATCACAAGTTTTTCCGTGTTCGTGTAAAACCCTGACGAGGAGGTGGTGTGTGAACCTGAGAACAGTGTTCTTGGGTTGTGTTCCCTCCATTCGAGCGCGAGAACATGAAACCTGTGTTAAGAACAGGGCGCCCGAACTGACCGTGTTGTCCCATGGAGCGTCAGCGTCTTTGTCACGCCCGGGAGCCCCGGTTGAAGGGTGTCTGAAGACAATGGAACCAGGGGTGATGCGGCCGGTGTAGCTAGCGTTGGCAGCTACTTCTGAGCCATGCTGATGTCGGGTGTTGCCAACGGCAGGTTGTTGTCGGCCCGCGTCATCCGTTCGGAATGCTTAGGAACTGGGATGGAGGAGTGTTGCGCCCAGACCCAGCAAACGGGGGAAATTTTAACCCCAAGTGCAGCGCCACTCTGCACGCTCGTTGACTGCAATGCTTAGGTGTTACGTTGGGGAACTGAGCATACGGATATCGCACACACTGCAGCTCAGGCCCTCCAAGTATGGCATAAGCTAATCCTGAACTGAATCAAAGATGGTATTGAAAGCAGGGATTAGCCGTGGGATTACAAGTTTAGCAAGATGCCACTTGATCCTCCACAGACCGACTCCTGTCGGTCTAAGTTCCTCGCGAACCCCAACAAACCCGGGGTTGCCCCATTGACCCTATAAATATACCAAGGAAAAAGGGGGTCCGTGGTATTAGATCGCTCGCACTGGCTCACGGAACCCCCAACAATCCCAGGGTTGCCCTGTTGACCCTATGTATCGCTGGGTAGTACCCTCGTTCAGTCATCGATCTATAAAATGCACACACACAAAAAGAGAAAATATACCACCAAATCAAAAAATATACAGATAAATATAGAAAGTACGTTTATTACAATATGTTACAGTTTGATCAGAATGTCACAAAGGTGTGTAGTGAAACAGAAACCTCAATGAACTCTAAGATCTCAAAAAGATACGTCCATTTAGAATCACGCACACTAATCGCGTGTATTGGCTTACGACCTTAACACCTCGATCTTAATGTTGACCGACTCCTGTCGGGGGGGGGGAGTTGAGGACCACTCAAAGTGTTAAGCCCTCAACTGTCCCTGGTCACTGAGTTGACCCCATGCGATATCGTTAGGTGATACTGCTGCATACGTAGAATCAAAATCAGTAACCTGCAAGCATGTACAAAGAAAAAAAGAGAAAAATACCACACAAAAACGACAAATGGCAGACACACAGACAGAAAATATGTATATGTAGAAGGACTACCATTCGTTGCTGATACGTTACAGTCACTCGGGGTACCACAAAAAGTCGAACAAAAACGGAAACTCGAAAAAGCCAAACGACACGTCCGTTATCAATGGCACTAAGAAAAGAAGGACGAACATGGCAGCTGCACCTCTATGCATTGTGGGAGCAGAGGGCGCACTACTAGTTGATCAAGTGTTTAGCAAATAAAATAAGCCGCAAAGGAATTTGCACATTTAGCAACTGTTTGGGCTAGGATGAAAGCAGTGGACTTCTGTTGTTGAACCAGCTTGTTACTTTTCTATAAAACCTTGCTGTAGTTTTAGCTCAGTGAGGATTTGGGACTGGGTGTGGGTTGTGTGAGGTTCTTTTCATTTTCTTAGTCATTAGCACATGTTCAAACTTTAGACCCAAAATCGGGTTGTCAAATGGTTTAACTTGACTGTTTTTTTAAATAACTTAAATTAACAGCTCATATGTAACTCTTCTGCATCGTAACTTTGGTATTTTTTGAAATTCTAGAGTGTACTATATCCTCCTCTAATATAAGCCCTTTGTGGCATGAAGTCTGAAATTCTCAAAGCAGTTATGCTGGAATTATGTTTGGAACTGTATGAAATACTCTGGCAGCATATCTTGGTCTTGAGTATCATAGGAAGGGCTAAGGATTAAATAACGACTTAAGAAATCACATGGCCATTGACTTTCATGAGTCATGTTGTCAACTGGAAAGATTTAAATGAAACAGAAGAAGGAACTGTTCTATTTTCAGGGCAACTCTTTGGTTCAGTTGTATGTAAGCTTTTGGCTTCAACTGTACACAAATTTCCAGCATGAACAGAAAAGTGATGTCATATTGAACCAGAAAATTAAGGCAAATTGAATAGACGCGTGTTGGTTCATGTGCTGGTTATCACACTAATGCCCTTCACAAACATAATTTTTTTATTGTGTGTGTCCTATTCACTTTGGTACTCTCTGGCACTGGAACTGCTTAAAAACCTTAGCAGAACTACTAAAAGCAGAACTTGGAAGCAACATCTGACTGAGATAAAGAGTCAGGAAAGGCCAATGCAGCAATGTCCTTGTGACCCTGGTGAGGCAGAATCGATTTGCATCTATATCTCATACAAAAATATTTGAACATTTCAAGAAGCATTCTCTGAATAGCAAAACAATACTCAAACTGACAGTCAACCAGACAAAGATGCACGTCCAAATACAATTTAAAATCATACTTACTTGTAAGAATGCACAACAGAAACAGGTATTCAGTATATGAGATGATACCTACATGGGGTAAAAATCAATCAAAAAAGTACAAATCTCATTTCAGTGATACATGTACATGCATTTCATATGGGAAGAACATTTTCATCAAGCACTATGGTATACAAGCATAACTGGCTAGTGACACGAGGAAGGGGGCTCTACATCAAAAACAAATTGTCATTTGCAAAAGTTTAGGAGGACCCAAACAAAATGCAAGAACACCAGAGGAAAAACCAAACTTAAACCAATCAATCGTGGCAACTTATGTCTATTTTCAATGTATAACCTCAGTATCTTGGTTAAACAGCTACATTTCCATGATTTGAAATGTTAATATTTAGTGCGCCCTCCTTTATTTTTGATTACTTAGACTGGCCTTTTTTTTTACCCATGCTGCCTTACAGATAAAATGTCATACAAGACCTGTCTTTGCAAAAATTTCATTCAAATGGGTATATAGCACTACACTGATGTTATGTGCACCACTGTAAAAACAAGGTAATTAATCATTCAATGAGACAATGTAATACAGGCCAAGTGACAGAAATACCAATAAATTCCAGGTGGTCTTAAACTTTTGCAAATGACTGTAATTCAAATAAGTTAATTGCCATAAAAAAATCCCAATTTGTCTGTGGATG
This sequence comes from Acanthaster planci, assembly GCF_054643075.1. Taxonomy (NCBI): domain Eukaryota; kingdom Metazoa; phylum Echinodermata; class Asteroidea; order Valvatida; family Acanthasteridae; genus Acanthaster; species Acanthaster planci. The sequence continues at coordinate 31,753 of NC_141781.1, read as the reverse complement.
TCTTATTGATACATTCTACCTCCAGGAAGTATTTTAACAGTCAAGAATCCTCAATACACCAGGTTTCATAGGCTTGGCTTAAAGCAAAATGATCACAGGGATTTATAAGCAAATTTGTGGTGAGAGAAAAATTCTGAATTTTTATCTTCTTTTAACTCCACTTTTACTACAAGTCAAAAAGCTCTCCTCACACAAGCACTGCCAGATTCCTGCCGGCAAATTGAACAGCCAAAGGACACAGCAAATCATTTTCTTTTGCAGTAAAGGGACAGTAGTCCTCTCATCAAGTATTAGGATTGTGGTTAGTTTGCATATATTCATCATTCGGTGACCATGGTGACTAAAAGTGACAGCTGGTGCCCTGCTGAAGTTAATGAACATTTTGTAATTATTTCCCACTGTTGGGTTTAATATTGTGAGTTACATTCATGGTATTTTGAAAGAAGAAGTGTGACTTCTTCTTCTTTCGCTTTTTGTCTTTCTGTGATGTGATAAAAATTTAAATAAACAAAGAACTTTGTATACTTGGTGACAATAACTTTAAATGCATCTGCTACACTTACTGACAAATACACAATCCCTCCCACTTAGGTTTACTCAACTGCTTAACATGAAGAGAGCCCTCTAGTGAAGGTTTGATTAATGCCTGATTCAGTGAAGCTTGTTTATCTCATTTAATACATACACCCAAAAATGTGTGTTCCACCACTAAATGAAAACTTCTTTCCTTCCCTTTGCATGCAAACTCTTTAATTAAAGAAAGTCATTATGACTGCTTCAGAATATATGAAAATATTGGCAGAGCAGGTTACACATGTCCCTTAATGCAGGCTTTACAAGTCCTCATAGTGCTGTCCAACGAAAAACTTTGAAAGCTTCTAGGATGGAAGAAAGAGGTGAACATTTGAATTTTTTTATTTGTTACCTTTATCCATGATGGTTCGGAAAAGCTGTGTTGACTCCTTTTTCTTGGATATGGTGTTATTCAGCATAAATTTCACCTTTTCATCCTGAAGTTGAAAACGGCCAATGCGAGCTGGCAAGACAGAAAGATAACATGAACAGAAATAAGATTTGAAACAACATCTAAACTTGAGCAAGTTGTTAATAAAACCTACCATATGTCTGACAGTGCATAATGAAAATCTAGTTTATAAACATGAAAAGAATGTTTCTGTAAATGTGAAAAGAGTACGTTTGACGTCTGAATTTATCCATCCTTCACGGAAAACCAATTATATCAAATGTGCACATTATGACTAAATGAATCCAAAATGTGAAATATTTCTGTTAACAATAAGACATAAAGAGGCAGCTAAATTTATCAATAAAAATCCCTTGAGCTTATGAGTATGTGTATTTAGATCAATTAAGCAGTTATTGCTTAAATTACACAGATTCTGAGGAAGGGGTTTATAAAACAAATATCGCCTGCTTTGTCTCATGATTCTTGCGGTCAGCATGATGTCACTACAAATATTTAACATGCAGCAAAGGGGCAAATAAACCCTTCATGCTATTCATAATGTAGGCCTATAGAAGCTTGTGGATGTCCTACAGTGAGAATGTAGTAAACTAGCCTCCTGGAGGTAATCCATGGAGCATTCTGCTTTCCTGAGGTGAAAATAGCAACAGAATGCTCCACTGGATCACTGGGAGGCTAGTCTTACTATATCACAAGATAATGCAGCCAATATTTGTGAACTACATAAGAGTAACATCATCACATTAATGGATATCCTCTACATCAAAATACTTTTGGCTTTAAAATTTGAAATACTTTCATACTAGGGTACTGTCAACACTGGTTGGTAAAAGTTGCAAAATGATGACATCACCTTCCTGGAAATTAGTGGTTGAAATTTTAAGATGATCACTTTCCAATACCTTCATTATTTAATATGCATCAAAATGTTATCTTGCATATAAATGAGGTACCAACTAGATTACCTGACAGACATCAAAGCTCTGTGATGTCATCAAATCAAAAGTTAGTTTTCCCATATCACCTTGTGTTCATAAAATGAAGGCCTACATAGTTCGTCATTGATCAGCAATATAATTTCACACAAAACATAAATGAGTCATTGCAGAAATATTAAAGGGCTGTGTAACACTGTGATCTGAATATTGACAAAAATATAATTATACAATCAGAGCACTGATTGTCTAATTATATTTTTGTCAATGAGTGATTGTATTCCCCTGCAATTTTTGAGCATGTATACATTTTGGTCGCTCTTCGATATTGCATCAGTTTATATGGGTAGACCCTGTGTGTGTTATGGGGACGTTTTTGTTAGGCAAATTAAGACAAAGCTGTATTTTTCTGTCCCTGCAGAATTGTATAATGACTAGCATACTTCCCAAAAACTATGGAAAAAGTATGCATGCACTTGAGTGTACTAGTGCATGTGTTATGATCAATTAACAAGATTGATGGGGGGTCAACTGTCAAGTTAGAGACTGACCAAGAGGCAACACACAGAATTATACCATGAATTTATAGGCAGAGACTATTCTCCTTTTCCTCTTGATTTTTGGAACAGCAAGGGTTTATTAAGGTCTCAGCAACCTAAGCCCTTCATGGAACTAATTAATTGACTCAGTGAAGGTGCCTCTCTGTACACCCACGGGACTTTGAGTGGGTGTGTCAATATCTCTGACATTTACCTAAGGGGTTAATGTCTGTCCAAGTACAAGCCCTCACTACGTCACTGTGATTAATCTGGCATTATCTGCGCCTGCAAAAACCTATCAAGAGTGAAATTAAACAAGCCTCTGGTCTTGAGATTGGAAAAAAGCTGTCACAGAGTCAGAAGAAAGGAAAGAGATACATCCATGTATAATGTCACGAAAGCAATAAAATATTTGAAAAATCAATTCTTGATGGTTGGAGGGATGCTGATGAAAAGTTAATAACACATTGTTTGAACTTTCCTGTTTGTACAGCTGTGTCATCTGATTCCTTTGGACTTTTTAAATGGAGAATTTGAAATATATTCCGCCTACATGAATTCTTGAATAATTGATAAAAAAACAACCAAGAAACTGAAACTAAGGTAATAAAAGGCTGTTGTCAAAAAGGAAGTGGTAAGGAATATTAAAGCAGATTGCAGAGTTTCTACTTGAAGCTCAAGAGACCTGTGTGAGCAGTGTTTAAGACCCCTTGTTGTAAAGAGGAGTTCACAATATGGTCAGCTGTCAGAACTGGCAGTTCATTTAAAAAAAGTTGAGTCTCCTCCTGGCCAAATGATAGGAAATGTAACAGAAGGTAATGTAATCATCATGAAATCATCATCTGACGATGGATCTTTGGAGGCACAGACTAGGTTCAGAACTAAACAGCACTGTGAAAAACTGTCAGGTGTCATCATAATGAAAGATATGCCTCAAAACAGGGAATCATGTACCACTTCTCCTTTGCAAAACAACCAACAGCTTTCCTTACAGTGTTTGCACAAAAAATCCATACATGACGGTATATTTTGGACTTCCGATGGTCCCCTATCTCTCCAATTGTATAAAGTTTATACAATCCCTGAATAATTCTTCACCACTGATTGATGGGTTATCAATCACATATCACTAAATTATTCATTACATTCATGAGGCAGAGTAAGTTGAAACAGAACATTCAATATGTCATCAAACGATACTATTCTTTCCGTTGCATGAAAATGAAGTATTTATGATTTGTAAAATGAGCAATGTCTTTTGTCTTGAGAAATAAGTTTTTGATGGCATAGAAGTGAAGATTTGACATTTAACAAAGAAACACACAAAACCTTGAATCAAGCAGCCTCACAATGTGGTTTTTATGTATGAGTCACAGTATGACATCACCATCAACAAAACAATTATATTTGTCCACAAACATCCAAATCAATAGGTACTCTGGTTTTTATTTAGTCACACCGATTCAAAGCAGCGCCTTCAAAGTACGCTTAAGTAATGTAGGATAACACCCTTGAGATAACCACGCAAGTGCAAACACAATTAAGTGGGAAAAGCAATTACGTACCAGAAAAGCTAATACTGCATGATGACATCTTACCCAATATCTGTATGAGATGTGGGCAGATTCCCTACGAGATGTGAAATATCTCAGGACTTCTAAATATATTACAATCCCAACACCACAAGGAGACACAGGACCTCATCTTAGTTAATTTGCTTTTAAGGGCTTATGTGTACACTGACAAATTACAGAGACTATTTCAACACAGCATGTGACGTTTTATTTAGTACTAGGCGTCAACTGGACAAAAAGTGGGGGTGTTCAAAAGCATAAGTAATTGCTGACCTGACTAGACTTTTAGGGGTTCATAAATACAGAATTATGAGGCAATAAGAGTAACTAGTCCACAGAATTCTGTCTCCAGGAAGAAAATGACAGTGCACTCTCAGTAAACAAAGCTGGCTTTTACCAAACACTTCCTTTCATTAAGTGGTAATATGATCAACTTTTATTTGAAACAGGGATCTCTTGTGATTGCATGTAGTGCACTGTGTAGATCTTCAAACTGTGTGCATATATACACACCATGGGTCCTCTGAAGAATTTCTCTGAGTGTAATGCAGGGCAACACTTTGGCAAGGCTTTGAAAATTGGAAGCCTTTTTTACTAGGTGAGTCTTGTACTTTTGATTTGTAAATAATGATAATGTATGTGTATGTAAGCCCACTTTCAGTTTTAGCATCTCTCATCGCACCTCTTTCCTTTACATTCAGTTTTAGCATCCCTCATCGCACCTCTTTCCTTTACATTCAGTTTTAGCATCCCTCATCGCACCTCTTTCCTTTACATTCAGTTTTAGCATCCCTCATCGCACCTCTTTCCTTTACATTCAGTTTTAGCATCCCTCATCGCACTTCTTTCCTTTACATTCAGTTTTAGCATCCCTCATCGCACCTCTTTCCTTTACTTTCAGTTTTAGCATCCCTCATCGCACCTCTTTCCTTTACATTCAGTTTTAGCATCCCTCATCGCACCTCTTTCCTTCACATTCAGTTTTAGCATCCCTCATCGCACCTCTTTCCTTCACATTCAGTCATAACAAACAAAACTGGAAAATGGGCTGAGACATACATGTAAGCCCTGTAAATGTACATGTACTTGTTGCTAAAACTACATGGGTATGGCAGGGTACATATAATATTCGTCTTCAAGTGTAATAATAATCTTCAAGTGTACGCAGTGCACAAACGAGGGTCGCTAATATACCTTAACTTTCCCAAGTCCTCAAAATTACCGATTTGGGCGGGCTGGATGAGGGTCCTGGTTGGATGGGCCATGCAGCATGAAATAAATTAAACAACACAATGATAAAACAGACAAAAACAAACAGAGGCATGACACGATTTGTGAGGTCTGAATGGTACTTAGGGTACATTTCTGAGGTCTAGTAGGACCCCTCTGGACTGGTGTCCTTAATTTTCAACATGTGAGTAGAGTGAATGTAAGCTGGGCTAGGCTGTGCTCAGGCACAGTACAGCGTCAAATGACTTACTTATTTATCAAATGACTGACTTATTCTTCAAATGACTGACTTATTCTTCAAATGTTGAAGCCGCGCAGAGTACTGGTATATAAGCCACAGGGACATTTTTCATTGTGAGAATCAAAATATAAGCTGCCACCTACATTCGAACATTACGGTAATACCCAAGGTAGTTAACCCATCCAATTGGTCAAGAGTCCATCACATGGTCAGCTTAAAACACTATATAATAAACCAGCCGGCAATAAAAGTGGTCCCTCAACAAAATACATGTACTTCTATGCTACAATGCATTGGTGCTTTTGGGTGACATCACTAATATACTAATTTTAATCAAAGAAGCTAAATTCTTCCTCCAGAATTGGGTTGGTTTTGAAGCCTAGGGAATTTAAAGTAAGACTTAATTACTATATTTGAAACCGTTTCCAAATGAATTCTAATGTCAAACTGTCAACTAAAAGCAGTAACCTCAAAATTCTTGGTCAAGACTGACAAGTTGAAAAGAAGTACGAGTGCACACATGTGCATGTACCAACATATCAATGGCTGTTAAATGTCAGTACCTCCTGGTGGAAAAAAAGGACCTGAATAATCAAAGAAAGTCATGCTAACATTCATAACTGTCAGGTCAAATTTGACTGCATATACATGTACCTGTATGAGTTTTGTTTTTGTTTTCATTGAGAAATATAACTTTAGGCATTAACAAATTTCAAACTGTGTTTTCTTGTCCTTACTCAACATCCCTCTAGATAACCGATGACAATAATTGCCATTTTAGTGTGGTTAAAATAAGTGAAAATAATGAAATAATTTCATTGTGTAGGCTGATAGAGTTAACACAAGTCATTGAAAGTGGCCCATGAACATGGATAGGAAAAGAACAAACAAAAGTTAAGTCTGTTTGAATGCATAATCTCATGTGTACACCAGGTAAATGCCCAAGCTAGCCCTGTTGAAGAACATCCCATCAGTCTACCTCTTCCTTGTCAGTGAAGGTGCATTTCAAATTAGGCAAGAGAGGAGGCAAGATAAACTCATCAGCTCTGGTGCCCCCAAATAAATTTATTACTTGATACTGATTTTAAAAAGTCACTAAGTCTAAGAGACCTGTGTGGGGAGCTAACAAGGTTTTGCTACATTAATATTTCCTGTTTGAAACAGGAGTACAGCGTACAGGATATCATACCACGGTATACCACTTGATATTTGACCTACATTGCAAACTTGTTGAAAGATCAAAGAGTTGAACTCAAAAGGCATAGGCATTGTTCAATGTTACCAATTATTACCTCATTAATGGGGGGGGGGGGATAAATTGCTATATTCAATAGATGATCTTTTTTGTTCATCCAAAAATATTTGGTCAACAATATATTGTAAACAGGCAGTTTTTATGGTGCTATGTATATGATCATTCTGATGTACATGTATCATTTGTATGTGTGTATACATGTATGTATAATCCTCTTGATACTTGAAAGAAGTATTCAACTGTAAGGCTGTGCCAAATATCAGAATATCTGAATATTTTTTTTGAATGTTCGGATGCAGAATGCATGAAAAAAGAAGGGAGAAAATTTGGAAATCACATTGTAAAATCTGTTTGACAATAAACTACTACTTTTTATGTATACTGGACATGCATAAAACATGCAGTTTGCTATTGATACCCAGTGAGAAAGTGTCATACATGCGACTGTTCACTGTCAAATTTCAGTGATGTCACATTCAGTAGTCACAACTGACAGAGTTAACTGAAGGGGCTAGTGCAGTCTGCCTTGTCATTTTGGCACTGTACATTAAATACCATGATCATCATCATAGCAAACATGATATATTGAGTATTGAAATTAACACTTCCCTAATGAACCTTCCTTTCCAAAGTCTCCTCCATAGATAAATTATTTAATGGGTTTAGCCAGACTTATCAACTCTTGTATAGATTGGCTACCACAACACATGCTCAATCAAGCATTTGCCATTATCGTTCTGTGCAACAGCTGGCTCAGCACCAATAATTCATATCAAATTTAAAACTGCTTGATACATACATTGAGCGTTTACAAAAAAGTTCCAGGGACTACTTAAAGGGATTTTTTTTTTACAAAACATTATTTTGTGAAGATGAAAAATTCTTTTTGGCAATATAATGATGAAACCGTTACCAATTGCATGTGCTATCCTGAAATTTGGAATTATATCCAACCTGACTGTCACAAAACTAATTGACACTATTTGTGTTTTTCTGAAACCATCACTGAAAGCCTTTCTGGACTGCAGCACAAAGCATCTTGCATTAAAAATTTCTGTGACTCCAATGGGTCACAAATAATTTTGTTGTACAAAAAATTAAGTAATTCTTAAGTAAATACTAGAACATTGTTTGTAAATGCTCAATATTTGTGTCATGCATATTCAAATTCGATACAAATTACACAGGTAAGCCATGCAAACTGAATTTACTTTGCCATGAAGTTCACAAAGGGATGATTATTTGTGCCAAAAAGTAATTAAAAATGCTTTCATGGGTTCTCTAGTTTCAACTTTTTACAGATCAAGGACCAAGCTGGCATTATGATACATAAGCCCCTTCATAAAAAAAAAAACCTTTTGAGCTTAAGACTTTTAAGGACCCCTCCTTTTCAACTTCCAAAAGTAACATTCTGTAAGACTCACAATAGAGTCAAAAGTGAGTACTGAGTGAGTGTGCCAGTTTGGTATTTCAAAAAGGCAAGGTCATTCAAAAACAAAGCCCTAAAATGCCAGTTGGTGTAAGGCCATGTTGATAAGGCTGACCTTACATGTGCTTTTGCTGTTCCCAAATGATCTTTGACACACTTCATTTTTACCATGAACTGTTGGAACATCAAACTATGAAGTACATGTTTATTTCAAAACTAACAGGCTAACAGCAACCAAGAAAGACTTCTACTCAGTGGATGTGTAGACATTAAAGCTTTAACAGTCAGTGCCAGTCCAGGGTAATTTTCTCAGTAAATAATGATTGCTTTCAGTTAATGCTATTACACAGATTAAAGTTACAAATTCTCCAACTCCTCTAAATCTAAGAGGATACAATGCTGCTCTCGAAAAGGTAGATATGGATGAGTATGCACTGTAAGACAAAAGAAAAAAATGAAAAATAAGCCAAAAGGGATAAAAGAAATTGAACACTATTTTTACAAAAAAATACATTTTATTCCTTAGACTGCAACATATCGTTCATATACATGTATTGTGGTTATCCCAAGAGAACATTCTAACCATTTTGACTCACATTGTACAAGAAAGCACAACTCTAACATTTCTAACTAGATTATGAACTTAATTTAAACTACAGACTCTTACTTTGTGAATATTCATGTATACGTGTACATATCATTAAATCAAAAGTAACTATTTTCAACCCTAAGTCTGAATACCAGGAACCAAAATTAAACAATCACGGTGATGTCACACCAGAGGGACTCACAGCACCTGAGGCACACAATCTAGTTTGGCAGGATTTCATGGTTCAAGAAACTTGTCTGTATTCAAATCACTTTTTTATTATTATTCTGTGAATGAATTGCATGTAAAGGACTGATAATCATTATTTTATTTTACTTTATTTAATATTTCCAAATAGGTCACTTGGGAGACATTTTGTGTTAAATTTTTCAACATTCGGGAGACATCGGTCATTATTGAGACATTTCAACGTCTCCCTAATGCTCCAACTTCCAAAAGGAGGAGAATTTTTTGGTCCACATTTTGAGAGATGATAGATTAGGGTCTGAAAGGAAAACATGCAAAGTTTGGTTAAGATCGGATTAGGGAATATTGAATTATGCGACGGTAACATTTGAAAAATTTTGCACATTCCTATGGGAATGTCTCCCAAGTGACCCATTTTTGGTACTCTGAAAATGTCCAATTATGGGTTGGAATAAAGTAAAGTATCAGTGTACATCTACGTGTACCTTTTATCTAAAAGTACACATGTACATGTATTCTATTAGGATTAGAAATGTTGGTCATTGTGAGGTGAAACCAAAACCAGTACATAAAATGTTCTTGCTGAAGTGAATTAGTTTTAATCAAGCCTGAGTCACTACTCTATAAATTACAAGGGAGCTGGATCACAAACAAACCTGTTGTAACATGACTGCTTTTTGCACTCATTAAAGCCAGGTAAAATACCATTACTTGAACTTCATATGTACATATGGCACATAAAATTAACACACGTACGGTACATATGGTTGAAGATATTTTTCACTAATTGATTATTAGGTATGAGTTTCTTGCTCACAATCTCCTGTGCACTCCAAGTTTTTAAACCCTAGAGTCTTAGAGTCCGGTACCCTTGGTACCTGTATCTCTGAAGGAACAGTCCTCTCTGCGGGTACATGCAGGTGCTCTACTGCATGCATTTCACCTGGGCTTAGACAACATTTAATGTGGTCTGTGATTTCAATCAAATTATGGTACTTGATTTGTAATTCTCAATTTAAATTCAAATTTCGCGAAAGAAATTAAAAAAAAAAATTAACACAAATACAGATAATTAGCTTGTTTTGGCAAATAATTGCACCAATTTGTCTCTGATTTTCATAAAAATTTTAAACTCTGATTTTAGTTAAAAAAACAAAACAAAACAAAACTGATTTCAATTTTCAAAAATTGCAAGCACTGATGTCATCCCCACTATATATGCACCTGCCCATCAGTTTTGGCTGACCTGTCTCAGAAAAATGCATGCTACCCAAGAATGGAATGTTCAATTTTCAGAGATTTGCTGTCAAAATGACCGCAAAGAGTTCCTCTGAAAACTCCCAAAGGCTCAATTTCAGAAAATAATGCAATGCAATGACAACCCCCAAAAATGTTGAAGACAGATGGATTTTTCCCCTCCGCCTCTTTAAGGGTTAAACAGTTTAGGAGAGCAGCTGCACAGAATGTCTGGATGGTAAAATTTAGAAAGACAAAAGAAAGAATGAAAGAAAGAAACAAACAAACGTTTTTTTAATAATTTTAAAGAGTGACTGACTGGACTGTGTCCAATCACTAAATGATACAACAATAAAGCATTTCTGACCAAATATGTTTATTCCTTTTAACATATCCTTCAATAATTTTTTCCATGCATGGTCCATACACATCTGCTTTCTTTGGTGAAAAGTGATGCCAAATGTCAGATGTCCCACAGTTTCAAAACTTTCCTTGGAATTTTAATTTCCCACATAAAGTTTGGGAAACAGTAAGGAAAAGAAATATTGAAAATATAGTTGTTTGTGCATGGGGCAAGAGAGATTCATGAATGTTATTTACATGTATGTAACAGTACTTGTGTGAAAGAACTACAGCACACTTCTAGTGAGCATATTGATGTTTCAATGTGCTTTACTTACATCCAACCCTGAACCAAACTGTTTAAAACTGAACCCATACTAGACCTTGGAGTCTACTTGCAGCACCACAAAAATTGTTACATTCAATATGGATGTGGACAGTGAGATAGTTGGACAGGTGGAAGTTGATATTACATAGGCTCTTATTTGCTTAGCTACTCAACAAAAAGTAGCTTTTTGCTATACATTAAATACTTACTATATTAAATATATTCTCTCTACTCCTTGAATACAAACAAAACCATAATGCATGGCATGCATGTTGTCATACAATTTAGACAAGCTGTAAAAAATCCCTGGTAGTTCTTCCCCAAAAGTGAACAAGATGAACATGATCATGAAGAGTTATAATAACTACAGAATTATGCCTGTAGTCATGTCAGTATACCTTCCATTAAACACAGAAAAAAGGAACAGATTTCCCAAAATAATGACAGAGTTTTGGGTGAAGCCCTTTGGGACAAATAATCATAGAAGGAAAAGAGGATAAATAAGTGTAATCCTGTGCACTACAGGTTCTGTTAAGTATTTTAAGCAGCCTAGTCATCACATAAAAGAACGACCCTCCCAACCGGAAGTAACTCTCAGACAGTATTAACTATAAGCCCTCTGTGTGCAGACAACAAAGTAGCAATAAGGTATGACCACACAGGACTTCTCTTCGGCAAGTGCTTTCAGGCTCCACCCTATTTCTTCTCGTTCAGGGGTTATGGAGGAGTACATCTCCCACTCTGAATGTATCACAGCATCATCATTTAACATTAAGTCCCTTTTGCAAGTTCCAAAATGTCAACTATTTGGCATGGGACAGACTGCCACAATGTTGATTCATATTTTTTTTTTCAAATTGACCTTAAAAAAACAAAGGAACTACTGTTATGTTTTGTAAAATAAGTGATAAAGGTGCTCTATTTTCATGCATTGTTGTAAGATGTTCCTCCATGTGAGCCCTCATACTAGTGTTTTTTTGGCCATTTGTTTGCACTCATGGGCAAAATTGATTATGTTTTTCTGTTTAATTCAATCAGAATTCAGAAACCTAATACCTAAATCAAGGAGAGGCAAGAAACATGTATTCTATCTGCTGCCCTCTGTAGAGTTGTTTTGTGCAACAGTTTCACATCAGGAGACACGACTTTTCAAGTCACTGCATCATCCCAAATAAATAAATAAAAACTTCACATATCTGACCCATAAAACTGTGTTACCCTCCCATCATATACATGCATAATTTACATAAACTTGTCATGCTGGCAATAAACAACACCAGACCAGATCTTGCAGTGTATAGTTGAAGCGAACGTTGTTGATTTTTTGCATCCTTGATTTCCAGTTAAGTATTATGATTATGAGACACCTCCCTAAACTTAAGAAATGAACAGAGTACCAGTACAATATAGCACCAAATATGGAACTGTGTTTAGGTCTACAAAAAATCTAATAGAGAAAAACTTTCTGACATGATACACATGCAAAACAGCCCATGCGTTTCTATGCACCTTACCACAAGTTAAACTTACTCAACACCCATGGTGGTTCCTCAATATAAACTTCTTGTGATAGATTTATACCATCAAATAGTTAGTAATAAGAAGGGTTTTTTCAAATATATCAACACAAACAAATCAACACAAACCTTATCTAAGACAGCAACAACGGTAAAATGTAAGTAACAGACCAATTTATACGTAAGAGTAGGAGAGAAATATGTACAAAAGCTATGTTTTAACATAACTGGAGAAAGATTCATATTTTTTGGATAAATAAAATTCCCATTCTATGCTTTACATGTATAAAAGAACAAGAGCCAGTCATTCCCTGACCGTCCCATTGCTTCTGCATGCCCTGTACCCTCCATCAAGCTTCAGCCATTGCATTTTAGCTGCCACTCGAGTAATAACCATGCTAGAATGATAAAAATGCTTTAATTGAGAGCATCAGTGAAGCTTATCTCCACCATTCATCCCTCATCCTTCTCCAAGGACATAAAGTCAGAATGGAGTTGGATCTGTGGGGGAGGCAAAAAACCCAAACCCTCTACACAAAAGATCGAGTCAGATCAGTTAATGAAACATTTGGACAACAGGACAATGAGAGTGGCTTTATTGAGTAGAATGATACTGCTGCCATCATTCAAGAAAGTACAGCAGTTGGAGTGGTATGTGTATATTAAGGATTAGGAAAAGAAATGGCGAAAAAAAAAGACGGAAAGATTTTTGTTGGGGGGTAACATGTCCATCTCAGGATAGCTAAGGCTGTGTGATAGGAGGCGGTCTGAAAAGAAATGGGTTGACGGGTGATACCATGGTTACTAACAATACTGAGACAGTGGATGACAAAACAGAAGCACTGTGGTGGTAAAACGGATTAAAAGATGGGCTCACGGGATATCGGCATGTGTCAAAGCAACTCTTGTTGAGACTAGAAGGGAGCACACAAATAAAAGCCAGTCAAAATCTCCTTGTACTCCTGTTTTCAACCAGTTTCTGATTTAAATTTTATTGGTGCAATAAAAAACAGCTTATGCATATACATTCTGACTAATTTTTCCCACAATGAAATGGAATGTTTAAAAAACCCAAGTGCATGCCAACTTGTTCGATCCTGATTGTACACGGCTGCCTCATATCTAATAACAGAATGAAACGACTGTCAACATTTCACTTGGAACGCCAGAAATATCTCTTACAATACAGATCTAAAACGCCAGAAGGCTTGGTCAGTGAAAGTAAACTGTAAGCAACAACATGGCAGTATGTTTCTTCACCACCTCGTAAATTTGTTTCAGGACCTTCTGCTCCCTGCAAATGTGGCCCATTTCTATCTACATTTTCTGCTTTGAAATTTACGGAGTTTTATAAGGGCCCTTTGCCAAAGCATACACCAGGGCCAAGATACCAATGGTGCCATCAATATTCTTTTGCTTCTCCTAAATCATAATTCTCTCTAGGGCTGTCTCTTTGTTTGCATCTGCAACTGGTAGGCTCACAAATCACACCACAGACCCAGAGAAGAATAAGGTTTAACATTTAAATTTCCGGAGAGTTAAATCAGATGGAAATAGAAGTTGAAGGAGATAAATGATATTATAGATCAAGTTGATTCTGACACTCATGTCAATATACCATTTAAAAACACAACCTGTGGCACAAGCACATCGAAATCAGGAACAAGTCTTCAATTGATTTTTTGAGATATGTACATGGTCAGAAAAAGAATTTCATAAGCTTTCAAATGGTACATATCACAAGTGTGTTGATGGTAAACTTTCATACAAACACTTCCAAAATATACAGCAACTGCCACATGGATTTTTTCAACATTTTTACCCACATCCCCACTTTACTCGGCCATCATAAAATGGCCTCAGTGACTTATTCCTGATTATGATGTACCGGTCACAACTACTAAAAGAGTTTTTTTTCACAATAAAAGCATATTCTAAATTTACAATCTATATCAAAATCAATGAGTTTAGGCTGAAATTATTAAAGATGTAAAAACTAATTCTGTACCATTCAAACTCCTTAGTTGAAATACATGCACTTTCCAAAAATGTATGTTTAATGAGTGTTTCTTTTAATTAAAAATTGGTCTTGTCTAAAGGACAATTTATTGCCAGCTTTTGTAGAACAGACCTTCTGCATTAAGATTTCGTGACTTGAAAACATTTTGAAATCTACCGTTGTTACTGTAAATATTTTTTTTCTCTTTTACAATGTTAATAATATCAAACAATTCACAATCACACCATCTTTTCATGAGAGACCATAAGATATGCTTTTCAAAGCCAAATCCACTTCAAATGGGAATAAGTCTAGTGAGTTTAAGCTGATTTGATTGTCCTTGCATGTTTTTGCTGGGTGTTGATAATGATGATCTTGATCTTGCAGGAACACCTTTTTTGTTTAATTATCAAGATATTCGTTTTAGCAATCTGGAATATTTCATAGATTGAAGGGTTTCATGAGCAATTGAAATTTATGTCTACTGGAACTTGCATTGAGTTACTCTACAATGTTACCAAAAGGTTCATTAACTTGATCATATTTTAGATCTTTTTTAGAAAACTGTCCACAGCTGGGGATCTCAACAACATCTGACAACGGTCAATTAAAGAGGCAGTAAGTAAGAAACCTTCAAACACTTTACTGCTTACAAAGCAAATCAATTGTTTACACAACCCAAAAAGTAGTGAAGAATGCAGGCAAATCTTTCCAAGGTTTCGAGTGAATTTGCCACCCATCCTGACCCCAACTCAACCCAGTTTCTCTCAAGAAGTCCTGGTGGGCCATCCAGCACCTTGTTTCCGGCAGCCCCACAGTGGCTAAGATCTAAGGTTTTTCCCTAAAGATGATAAACATTCCTGCCTCACCCTCAAAAAGCATATGGACCGCAGTACAGCAGGGAACTACTTGCTAGCAGATAACCCTGTCATCACTCTACTGCACTTGGGTGTAAACACAAAAAAGAAGGCATGATCAAAAACAGACTAAATAGATTCTGTCCAATATTGGCTCCGGGTGAGAACAGGAACATCAATCAAAGACCACAGACACAGCTATAAAGTGCATTCGCCAGACACAAGCTGTGCAGATTCAGTCTTCATTTGTGAAAGGGGGAGATACCAGCTCTCAGCAACACAATATAAGAGTAACTTCTAATGATAAAATAGGTTTAACTTAGAGGTGGTCATCAATATAACCTGCCCCCGTGTGCCTTTCTCAACATGAAATATGTGACCGACTCTAGAAAAATGGGTACAAAGTAGCAAGATTCCGATTTCAGTTAAGAGTTTTTTTATATGGCTGGATTCTGTTCATCAAAAGCTACAATTTGATATATGAATGACCCCTATAGTGTGCTGCATTCCAGAGATAGAAAGACATTTGCATATCCGCCTTTTTGGCTTCAAGAAAAGCCATTTCTGAGAAAAAGCTCATAAAGTGTAGCACTTGGAAACACAACGCTATGTAGGATTTCTTACTGAATAATCAATGTTTCAGGTTTATTCATCAGTATCCATGTTTGTAGTCACAAATTCTAAAAATATTAATATTATAGAATATTATACAAATATTATATTAAAGGAAAAAAACACAAAATCACTTTTTTGGACACATTTTGATTTTGCCCTGTTCAAATAGAACAAGCCATTATGTGTTTTGGCATTGCACAACTTAATATACCCTTTCTTGCAGAGCGGGTCACATACATGTACATCCAAGCTCATTTGCTTTTTGTGACATACTGAAGAGAGGAAGTCAGATTTGCACTTGGGTATTATTTCAGCTTCCACTCTGTTCCAGATAATGAGACAAGTCTTTTGAACTAGCTGTAATAACCTTTTTTTGGAACAGTTTGCTTATATCATGTGACAAATTGATTCTTCCTTGGTCTACTTTATTAATGATCATTGCAAAGCAGTATTACAAATTACAGTACTTGATCATTAGTGTCAAAAATCTGTTAGCACTGCGTTCCTCGGACCTGGCCAATGGCTGGCACTGAGGACAGTTTGTATCAACACTGGTGGCAAGATTTAAGACCTTGGCTTGGTGGGCTCCTTGTATACCCTTCAATCCTGCACCCAAGACATCCTGGAGTAACCACTTCCCGCTTCAACCCCAACCCCTGTTTACTGTGTATCCGTAATAGACCTAGGAGTTGAGCACTATTTATTTGTTTGCCCTCAAAAAAGCAGATACAGTGATATGCACTATCCAATAATATCATATCCAGATATATTTGGATTCCAGGTCTGTGTGACCACAGGGCCAAACATACTGTTACTAATCTAATCCTGATGCCAGTCGCTAACATGTGATACTTTCAATGTTTTGCAATGGCCCAGTAAGTCATTTATGTACCTTGTACAATTTACATTGGGTTAAATTAGAGCGTGATGAAAACATCTTGGATCTACACTGAAGTGATGGTATTCAGCATGTTGTTCAAGTTCATCATGTGCCTGCTGATGTTTGCCTATGCATGAATTTAATACTGAATGCACAATTCTTTTCAGGCTTGATAGACGTGTATTATGTGTGTATCATCAGACCTCACTCAGCTCTCATCACTAGACAACTTCCATTGTTATACTGCAGACATAGATAGTGGATTTTTATTGGTCGCGAACTGATCACATGATAAGCCACAAATGTACATGTATCATTTACAATCGAGCCACCGGCAATGTTGGTGGGCTACAAAACATGATGGACAACGGTGATCTTTCCCACTGTCAATGTGGCAAGTCCACTGCATTGCAATCCTGTAACTTTGGGTGCAACTATGGATAGCCGCACTGGTACTACGCTTTGATCATTGTATTGTCTGTGTGGGGGCATTGTAGCATTGTGCGCGTTCGCAGGTGCTGGTATCTGACTATGACCTGCGTGCACCCAGCTATGCTCGCATAAACTCTAATTGCTGTTTCTGCTGCCACTCCAATGCTATAAAATGCCTATGTCATTGTCCCTTCAAGTTTGCTCTTCACTCTTGCAAATATTTTTCAATGGAATTTTCACTAAATAATTTTCACTAAAAAATAGTGCTTTATGAATCCCAATTTGTCTTATTCCAAAAAAAGAAAACAAAAATGAAACACAGCTCAAAAAAGGGCACCGTAATCAATAATTTGCCTTGTAATGTAATTTAATATCTAATTTGCTCTTCAAGAGTTTAAATTTATCTCAGTGTTTTTATTTAACTAGGAATTAAATAAGCGTCTCTTACGCATAAGACCATTCCAGTGTAATCTACATGTATGACCATGGTATAACAAAATTGTTTTTCACCTCAACAGCCATTTGCCCCCTCAGGTGTACAAAACACCATGGACCCGTCACAGCAGACAACAATTGTTAAATATTCCTGTACACAGCACATAACCAGTCAATCCTAAATCAATCTAGCATTTCACAAGGACTTCCCTGTTGATGACTACAAAAAATTTCCTCTCTCCCAGTACTTCATATCTACATTGACTGCCACTCTTTTACATGTACAATAGAAAAGTCTGTACAGGTCTAGCTGACACTGACCTAGTTCATGCAGTTAAACTGCCTGAGTCTGGTAGAAGTGGATGCCACCATTGCATCTTTCTCAACTGCTCATAAATTCTGGAACTCTAGAGGTGAAATGGCCTTGCAAAAGCTCTGCTGAATGACTCTACTGATTTGACAGTGCCAGACAGTATTTATGTCTGGCTGGTGTAGCGTGTATGTGCATATTTAGTGCTAGATTAAACATGAAAATGTTGTATGAAAGAGCATAATATACATATGTCACTCTTTCTCTTCCCTTGGATAATCCACTGGCCGATAATCCGAGGATCACAGATGAAAGTTTGATGGAGAGAAAGACTCTGTTGGTGACAGTGCTCGCCTTTTGTTGAGATCAATCCTTTTCAATGTGAGACGTAATGTACATGTGTGTTAATGCTTTCTGCTACTTCAACAGCAGCGGGCGAATAATCATGACAAATACTGCAAGAAGTTAGCGGTGTACTGAGATGTTATTGCCACAACACACCTTGACTTGTCTAGTTCAACTTGTCACCCAAAATTGCGTAAACTGCTTGTTGGCACACGACAGAGATTTCCCATAGAATCAGCTCAAATAGTTTTCTTAATAGATCGAGCAAAAGCCAACGCAACACAAATGGCTTTTTGGTTTTTCTGCAAAGCAAACCCTTGCATATAGGCTTGACATCTCTGATATTACTACCTTAGACTGTCTGTATATTTGCATGAAAAAACAAGAAAATTGCACACATTTTCCGTTTAGTTCAATTCAGTGTGATTCATTCTTTCCATCTTTCTCACTCGGACAGTGCACAGGTCATGGCTGAGATTTACAAATAATATGACTGGATGGGCTTAGGCTAATCCAGATACAAGTTTAGTTGATAAGCTCGACAAGGTAAAGCACTGGACCCCCGGAGAGAAAATAAAATGAACATTCCATTAAAAATGAAGTACTGTAAGAGGATCCAGGAACCTAGACAATAAAATACATTACATTTATTCTTGTCATCCCAGAGATCAGATGCCTGATTTTTCACATCGAATGGAATACTCAATTTGTACTTTATGTTATGGCCAGTTCATTGCAATGTTTTAGCTATAAAACATAGCAGCAAAAGTTGCTCAAGTTGAAAAGTGTTCAACTTCTGCAAATTTACAACATCAATATTTGACCTAATGTAAGTTTCACATTTGTGCTTGCTTTCATACCATGTTTGAACTAGTCTTTATACTCCTCTCAAAAAAAATCTAAATTTCAAGCTTACAATTACCAGGATACCAAAACTCAACTCTTCATTTACTATGGTAACTTGTGCTGTTTTGTATTTGTAAAGTATCTTTCAAGTTTCAACCCAGCTTGAGACCTGAGGACATGTAAAAGTAAACTTTAAGTTAAACTTTAAATTAAACTTTAACACTCAGCTTGTGTGCAACACCTGTCAAACGCAAGGCTGATATCAACAGTCAACCCCAGGGCCCAGAAGGAGGGGGAAGTTCACCATGCCATGAGGCTTCAAGTTGAATGAAATATTTAAAGTTAGGCTTCAGATTAAAATATTCATAATCAAAATGACACAAATATTCACAATTCTACATGCACAGTACCAGTGATCCACAGAAAAAAGAAGATTCTTGTGGCCCAGATACTTCCATGAGAAATCAATTCCTACGTTATGTGTGATAAACGAGCCATCAATTGACAGACAGCACACAATTAGATCAATCAAGCCATTTCCTGTGGCAACATCTATTATGGGCTCAATACTACCTAGGGAATACATCACAATCCCTATAAAGATGCTACACTGTTCATGTACATGTACTAGAGCTGTAGTTGAGTAGTAAACAAATCAGGAATAAGGCCTTTTCACACTGCAGCCTCTCAACCTGGGTTGAACTCAATCCTGGGTGAACCCATGACCCCCCTTGGTTGAAAATTAGATTTTTCAACCCTGTGTTCAGCCTGGCATTGTTTCACTCTTGTTTCATGTAAACCAAGCTTATTGGGGCAAGTTCAACCCCCGAAATGTGCACGAACAAGTTTCAACCCGGGTTAAAAAATCTTAATGCTGGTCCAGAGCAGGGCTGAATTCAACCTGGGTTGAAATCAATCTCAGAATTGATGCAGGGTTGGTGTTGGGTTAAAAAATTTTCAAGTGTGAATCGTCGCCACTTTTCAACCCTGCATCAACCCTGAGATTTGTTTAGTGTGAAAAGGCCTTTGCAGGCATTTCTGATACAGCCTCCATCAATTTGTTTGGAATGCCAGAGGCATATGAAATTATTGACAGAAATATTAGCATCAGTAGCTCAAACTTTCTGCCACAAGAGGTAAAATGACAACACTAGCACCATAAAAAATAGACTTTTGATCTGAAACTTAGAAGCCTGGCCATGTTCCTCGGTTCACTTTACCTACTATTACA
The DNA here is from genome assembly GCF_054643075.1 of Acanthaster planci. Lineage (NCBI taxonomy): Eukaryota > Metazoa > Echinodermata > Asteroidea > Valvatida > Acanthasteridae > Acanthaster > Acanthaster planci. Next base: position 11,396 of record NC_141781.1, on the reverse strand, counting down.
TTATATGTGTACCTCTGATGTAAGAATGCATTTTATAGTAATTCTTCTACTATACATGTATGTAAAAACAGCCTGTGTGAATGTTGAAAAGAAAAAAGACTTACTACCACCTCATTCAGATTAAACAGTGAAGTCTTGGCTACTCTTTCAATTGATAATTTGAGCACCTGCTGTTCAACAAGTGTGAAAATAATATGTGGCTCTTCAACAACATCTTGTATTCACTTTAGCCCGAAACTGAGAAATAATTTATCCTATTCACATGGCTGCCCATAACTTGATATATACAGGTTAAAAATGGGTTAGTCAAACACGCAAAGAATGTGTCCAGTGCACCAGCCATAAACCAATGTTTTTAGCCATAAGAAAAAACATTATTATTATTATTGAAATGTTAACGACTTGTCCTCTGTGAACATTAAATCAACAAAGGGATCACTCCCATGAGACACACATAAATGTCTGCCTATTTTATGCTTGTTAGGCCATCAGTTCATTTATTTTAGGGAGTACAGGACCCAAATCAAAAACTTTTAATAGACAGGATTTTGTTACTGCCACTTTTATCCATATATATATATAACATATCAATATATATATATATATTGTATTTGTAGTAAATAAAACACAAATATTTAAGTTTCACAGTAAATGCCCCTTTTGTTAATTTTTAAACCAGGAATCTGCCCAACAATTTAATCCCTGTCATTAACTTTGAATACAGTACATTGAAATCAAATTGTGGTATCCCTGGACATGGATCTAATGGATGGAACTGAAAGAACATGTATTTATAACCTGATAATTCTGACAGGTTTGTGATGGGTAATTGAAAAACTGTTTATCGTAAGAAGTTCCACCAGAACAAGACTTTATGCATCATTTGTATTTAATGAATCTTAGGTCTTGGACTGATCGAAAAACAGCACTTCCAGAGAATTTAGTTCTAACCTTGCAGCCTTACAGTGTTGTAGTCAGATACTTTTTCCGAGTACAGAGTTAGTACTGCCGAGTACTTAGATATCCAAGTACATGAAAGTCTGAGCACTTTGCCAGCGAGTACAAGTACTGGTTTTCAAGTATAAGTACTTGTATCTCCAAGTACGAGTACAAGTACTTCTAATTCGCTAAACAAAAAACCTGCACTTTGGCATTTACATGTACTTCCATTTTGTACAAATTCTTGTTACTCTTTGAAGCAAACTGTACTAATGTTGATACAGATGACGTGATTGTATGGTAGCTATGTACATGTATGTCAGCAGCTGTTTCAAATTCGTAGATTCTTCAAAATCTGATAGTCAACATTTGGTACGGTACAATGTACGTGCATACATGACATACAACTCACCATCAGTGACACATGTACTTTGTGTAATGCGTAGAAAACATGTATGGTGAAGTCTGCTTTCATGACTCTTATTCTGATCCTATGTTAATCTGTGTGTCATCGGAATTTTCAGCTATAGGCAGTGATGTAGTCGAGTACTTTTTGAGAACCAAGTTCTCTACCAAATATTTAACTAGTGAGGAGAGAACAAAGCCGAAGTACATCGGCAGTTGATGGTACATGTACATGCATAAAGGTAAGATTATAAAGCAACATAATGACTTCAGACCATCACTGTTTGATTAAAATTAACTTTTTAAAAATACTCGGAAAGTACTCGGCCGTGTACTTTCCGAGTACTTTTCTCCTTAAAACTTAAATTTTACACAACTGGGAGTGTCTGAAGTCTAACATTTACTTTGTAATCTTACCTTTGCACATATACCATCAAATGCCTGTGCACTCTGGCTTTATTCCCTCTTACCCAGTTCAGTATTTTGCGGAGAACGTTGGTACTCGGAAAGTACTCGACTACAACACTGGCTATAGGCACCAGCCTAGCAACACCCAAAGTAATAAAGAGACCACTTTTAGGAATACCCAAATTTTGGGTCCAAGACGCCTTTTGTGGTGCTTTGATCTGCAATGTGTGGTACATAATGCGATTCACTATGACCAGCCTCTTTTCAAGCGTACCAGCTGCTTCCCGTGATAGCAGTTCGTCTGATGATGGTTCAAAATCAAGAATAGGCTTTGAAATCAAGACCAGGAATAACCAATAACCCAGTGTTTCACGGTTGTGATTGGTTAATAAGCCCACAGATGTTGTGCCATTATACCTAAACGGTTCCTCATGCTAGTGTTAGGCTCTCCATTTCTTGGACTGTACTGCAGATCGGTCTGTGAGGGTTGATATTCTTGTATTGTTATATTTTAATGGCCGTGGTAAGTTAAAGGATTTTTTAATTGAGTAATGTTAATCAAGTATGAATACCTTGATGCTCATGTACAGTTTGGTTTGTAGTATTTTACAGCCTGAGTACAAGTACATTTCTTTAAGTATGAGTACTTGGAAATTCAAGTAAAGTGTAGTACAAGTATGCTGCAAATTGTGAAGAGCACTCGAGTACAAGTACCTGGTATGAGTGCTACAACCCTGCAAATTCAAGTACAGACTAGTACAAGTATGTTGCATATTATGAAGAGTATTCGAGTACAAGTACCTGGTATGAGTGCTACAACCCTGCAAATTCAAGTACAGAGTAGTACAAGTATGTTGTAAATTGTGACGAGTACTTGAGTACAAGTACACGGTGTGAGTGCTACAACCCTACAAATTCATGTACAGAGTAGTACAAGTATGTTGCAAATTGTGAAGAGTACTCGAGTACAAGTACCTGGTATGAGTGCTACAACCCTGCAAATTCAAGTACAGAGTAGTACAAGTATGTTGCAAATTGTGAAGAGTACTCGAGTACAAGTACCTGGTATGAGTGCTACAACCCTGCAAATTCAAGTACAGAGTAGTACAAGTATGTTGCAAATTGTGAAGAGTACTCGAGTACAAGTACCTGGTATGAGTGCTACAACCCTGCAAATTCAAGTACAGAGTAGTACAAGTACGCTGCAAATTGTGAAGAGTACTCGAGTACAAGTACCTGGTATGAGTGCTACAACCCTGCAAATTAGAGTACAGAGTAGTACAAGTATGCTGCAAATTGTGAAGAGTACTCAAGTGCAAGTACCTGGTATGAGTGCTACAACCCTGCAGCCTTGCCTTCCACCTGAACAATGAGAAACAAAAACATCTCTTAAAGTTTCCCTAGACAGAAATGAAACCACTGCAATCTTTGTAAAGTGCTTTCTTGGTACAAGTACCTACCTGGTCGGTGTTTTCTAGAGGATTACCACAATTTTTGGATGAAAAATTTAAAAATTGGTGAAATCTTTTACTTCTTTGCCTTTTTCTGTGTTTTTGTTTGCAGTTTCAGTTTTGGTTTTGCTTCTATTTTTTCTGTGGGGTGAACAACACCACCACAACCCCTTCCTTGGATGAAATCACCAGGTTTTGTACAGTTCAGGTTGCTTTTTTATCATTTCTCACATGTTTGACAACCTCGGAAGTGGAAAATGAGTAAATATCCTGAACCCTAATTGGCAAAGAGGAAATCAAACTTGGAAAAAATTTACACTCCAAATAAGAGCAAATTAATTTCATATCATTTCCCCAGGATGCTTATTTGAGTCACGCACAAAAAAGGCAGTAAGGAATAGAGTACTTCCTTCTACAACACAGTACATGTATACTTACAGAGTTCCCATAAGCAAGGATTGCTCTGAAGGACCCATATAACAGATACATCAGCGAATTGATGTACTCAGGTCATACTTGATCACTGATTTCAACTGTACGAGGATGGCTAAGCTCCAAATGTTCTAACTTCTGGATTCCTCTGTACAATCAAGATCCGGATGTTAACACTTTTTTGACCTCAAAGCTACTCCATCTCGGTGTTACATGTTCAACTTACCTTTTAACAATATTTTTCCTTGAACAGCATGTTCACTAAGTAAGATTTGAAGCTTTACATGGTGGAAGTTACATGAGCTATAGGTTTGCTTCAGAGGAAGTGTGGTTCTGAGAAGAACCAGTGAGTATCAAATCAACCTTTCCGCCAGGACCCGCTGGCCATCCACAGGAGAGTGTGCCGGAGTCGAGTAGACAGTTGGGTTATAAAGGAAGACAGTTCCTGATGGGGACTTTGAGTTCTGCGTTGTCCCATTTGAACATGTAAAGGCTGGTTGATACCACCGGTGAATGTGGAAGCAAATTTGATGTCATGAAAGATTTCCAGCAGTTGAAATGTGTTCAAATTTAGCAAATTTGTAGTGGGAATATTTGATCTGACATCACAAATTCACATTTGTGTTCATTTTCAGGCTAAGTATGACCTCGCCTTAATTCATTATGCCTGAGAATTGCCATCACTAATTGACGTAATCCCGCTTGCAGAAGATATTAATTTGAGTTTTAACATACCAGGGATGAGGTACAGATACACCTAAATACAACTTAAATTCTTTTCAACAATTACTCCTCTTCATCCTGAAATGTTCAATTGCATTTGTGACTGAGATCCAACAAAATGAGTCTCACTTACTCTGTTTTCGTTCGCACCACAAGCTGAGCTTTTTGTTTTGATGTATTATTCAGTTTGGCATCCTGATAAGAGAGCACATTATATGGGTAACATGTTTAGGGATCTTCCATGATCTAGTGTTAATGTTTTTATGGAAAGCCATTTGAATAAAATGTGATGTACATGTAAGCTTTGTCATTTTGGTCCATGTCAACTTCAAACTGATCAGGACACTGTCCTTTTCTCCAAACTGTTTAATACAGGATTCTAGATAATCTAGATTCATGTTAAAGACAACCTAGAATCATAAATGTAATATGTCTAAAAAACAAGAGTGTGACCTTTATAATTGCAAGTTTATATGCAATAACAATGTAAATGAGTTTTGCAGATCGCATCACATATGTGTATTATAGACTTTGTGCTCGTACACTGTAAGTCAACAAATTATTATAATTATTACACTGTGCAGCGTTATTTTTAATTTGAAAGTACTCGGAGCTCTGATGACTTGTGACTCATTTTTTTTGTTGCACTAATTAAATGTGTTAAGTTGATCAACATGCTACTGTAGGTGGAACTGTTCCTTTTTGTAACCAGGTGGTTAATTTCACTGGGGTTTCACTAACCCTAATAGTCTTGAGTCCTTAATCCAACAGGTGAAGATTGAGGGGTGTTAAGGTTAAGCATTAAAAACTGCCTTCCCTAAACTTTCCAAGAACTCTTGCAGAAATGTTCACAAAATAATGTCACATTAAGCTTCATAGGTCAAGGGAACTGCTACTTTATTGAAAGGGGTTTTGGCCTTTTGGAACAAAATATTTGGTTGAAAACATTTTGTATGCTGGAAATTTGGATTAGCTTATGGATGAAAATTCAGTGGGTATTGAAAACTGTGTATTCTTAAATACAGCAGTGCAATGACTAAGACAGGTAAATGGAATTGACGATGCCTTAAAGGACACTGTTAAATTCTGCTGCAAAGACACCTTGTCACTCGTGCTATTCCACAAACTTGGCCCTGGCATATATGAGTCATTCCATGACGTTGGATAGATACACAAAGTTGGACACATGTATGGATAAGACACAAGTGATCCCTGATCTGGTTTATAAATCTTCCCACTGTTCTAGAGTGTTTCAGAGCATTTGGAAGTTTTCAAGCCGACATGTTTCACGAAACACTGGTTGTAGATGCAACACGTACGGACACCAAAATATTGCCATCAGTTTAGTTGCTAATTTTATCTTCACAGTGCTCAGAACATTCTAGAACAGCTGGTTGAGTTATGTGCATTACCAACATTGCATGTAACACGTTTTTTACCATGTATCCAATTGTCACACAATTTGACCCACCTTCATGGAAAGACCCATACACAGCGGAATGTGGCTCTAACAAGCACTGCTGAACTGAACATTTGGGAATACTGAACATCTCCCCTTGGCTTCTGAATTTTTAGTGCACTTTTACTGAACATTACAAATTGTTTTGAATAAAAAGGAACCTATTCAGATAACTGATAATAACTCACCGTTGAGGAAAATCACACTGTCGATGGAACAACAGCCAACATGTAGTGTGGTCTGTATCATTCATGGGTAGCCTGAGTTACATGCCATGTGTGTCCGCTGGCAGCCATGTAGACTGCCTGCTGGGTATGTATATGCAACACTGGCGACTCTGATACACAAAGCTTACATGATAATTGCTACAAATCTGGTAAATTTGAGCTCAAAAACCACCAAAACAGGAAATAACTGTGCAGATGGACACTAACATTTGTTACTTGATGCCCAGAAATTTTTGATAAATGTCTTACTAATTTCAATTGTTTTCAAAATGCTTGCCTGACAATTTGTTGGTCTTCAGCAGTGCTGGTGTATTAGAATGGTTCCTGGTATGGCCCATTTATTAAAGTGTTATTTCACCAACAGAAACCAGTATAACCTACGTGTGACATGCAATTTTTAAGCGATTACTTGAGGAAAGCTTTATTTCATTTTGTGATTCAACTTCCGATGAGGACTACCTGAAAGGTGAAAAATGAACAGAGATACTTTAGACAATGCAGAGATTTCAATATTTTTTATTCTTACCTTTTTTTGCATGTAAATTTGGGCCTGAAATCCTCATACCAAACATTTTGTGGGGCAGGCTGGCAAATGTTTGTATGTGGGCCTGAGTTTGGAATGGGTACACGCACCCGTGACTGAAAATCGCTATATCAAACAACTGTATATTCTGTGTGGACCCCATTGTGTTTATGATAGCAGTGTTCCACTGTACCTCGAGTATTATACTACAGCAATGCAATATTTAAATGAAGTTTACTCAAACTCTCTTGTCTTCTGTCCACCTGCTGTGATCAATATCACTGACTGTGACTTTATAGAGTCGACAGAGGTGATCTAGTAAACATCACGCAACCCCTAATGCAACCACATGTGCGTGTGCCACAGGATCATGAAGCACAGCTAAAACTGGCTTATATGATAACTGTCCGATTACTCATTCAATATCTTATGAATAAGAAAGGCCCTATGACTCTTAGACAGAGGACAGCAGGTTATAGACAAAGATCACTCACAGTGATGAAGGATAACAAACCTGCAGGAATCTTTGATTAATTCTTGATTTTTTTTACAAGTTGCAGTTGGGTTTTAAGGGTAGACAGTGTGCTCATTTTTGGGGTTGTTTTGGTTTTATTAGATTTTTAAGAACTGATGATCTACTGTACAAGTACAGTGCTGCAAACAATATCAACAAAATACTTGACAGTTTTCCGAGAAAGATTTGTCAAGTTACCATTGCTTATCTTTTATGTGTAGCACATACATGTAAATGTACAAGTGCTAACAATATGCCTCGCACATAAATGTATAAGTGCTAACAATATGCCTCGCACATAAATGTACAAATGCTAACAATATGCTCGCACATAAATGTACAAATGCTAACAATATGCCTCGCACATAAATGTACAAATGCTAACAATATGCCTCGCACATAAATGTACAAATGCTAACAATATGCTTGCTAAGGGCTGCCAAGGAATCTAATATCCTGGGAAACATCTTTAACTCAGATGAAAATTAATGCTGAGGAGTGAATTCTTCGTAGGTACAATGTCAGCAAACAAGCATATACATGTACCACTCTAAATGCGAAGTTATGTTAAGAGCTACTCATAAAAAGGAACAGAAAAATCAGCTTTCATGAAAAGTTTGACCTAACACTTTTTTCTGTAGCAGGTAGTGATGTAACGAATCCATTTATGAGCCGTTTCCTGAATTATTCACCTGACAAGCACACTGGATCTTGTGTTGGCACAGGGGTGGCCTTTGATCCAACACATCTTGACTGAGGTAAGTACATAGCCTATCTCTGCAGTTAGAATACCAATACAGATTCACCACAGGCCCAGATATTGTTTCACTTGGGAATGTCAATTGGGTGTAGTTGTAATTTCCCCTCAAACAATCTTGCACACTTTAATTCAGCACCAAACTTTTCACTTTCCCATATAATAAGATAATACTGGACAGAAAAAAGTCCTGGCATGGCATGGCAATCTGATGGAGGTCTGACAAATTTATTGCAGTTGCTCTCTGCCTCTGAACCAGCATTCCAAATGTAATAAAACCAATTTCTGTAATGTAAGGGGATATCTAGCCAACATTTCAACACACCTGTTAGAAACAAGCTGCCTAAAGTGGACAGGGAGGGTTTGTCAGTTTAAAGCAGATGTCAAGACAATTTGATCAAGGCAATTTTGACAATAAAAGACTGGTATGTAGGTAGATCATTGAGTTCACACACATGTACTGTTTTGATAGGAGTGCATGGAGGATGGGTGCAGCTTGGACATACTGACTATCGACAACACTTAATACTTCCTATGCAATAAATGGTAAGTGCTTACAGCATCAGCTACATGTAAATGCCACATGTAAAATATCTTTAATGCAGAACTAGATATGGATTACCCATTTTCATTCAGTTCCGAAGTGGAGTATTGCAACTTGCAGAATATGCCCCTTGGTACACACAAAACTAGTTGGGAGAAACAGTACACTACAAAGCAATGAAACCATCTCAGCTTGTCTATTCTCTCACCATAGTAAAACTGGACATTTGGATATGTTCCAACAAGCAGTAAGTTGTTTTGGATCTGTGTGTGGCAATCTCCAATTGATGGGATTTTTTCTCAAGAGTAAGAAGTAAGAAGGCAGCAACTGATATCAACACTACTATTCTGATCAAAATGATTAAATCTGTGTGCATCATGCATGAGAATTCCTGGATGTGTCCTATGCTTTCTCACTGCTGTGTATTATTCATTGGTGAGTTCAGGAAGCAGAATACAACCTGATCCACTGTTGCGCATTATACTAACAGTGAAGGCAACTTCTGACTGCAAGGGCACTCACTATAGCTGACCAAGTAAGTACATGTACAATTATAGTTTCCTTTTCTAAGTAGATTGTTCAACCAATGAGCATGCTACATAGGCCTACTGACTAGTTATCTCAGGTCCACCCTTGCCTTAACAACTGGGTTGTTGTTTTTGTATAGGCTGCATGCGTCATGAATGAAAGAGGACACCCAGTCACCCCACAAAAAAAACACAGAAATAAAACAAATCCTGCAATCTTTGTGCAGGGTACGAACAGATTTGGGTAATTTTGATCAAAAGTCGGTCCAATAGTCATGGGCACTTTTTGACCTGGGGGATTATCAATAACCCCCCCTTAAGTCACTGACTATGTGCCATGCTAATACCATCCCCCATATGACAAGGAATCTCCGCCCATGCCAATAGTGCTGTCCATTTTTTAATAAGTTAGTAATAGTATCTGAATATTTGTTACTTAATGCCCAACATATTTTACACATGTTAGCTGGAGGTGATTTGCTGACCTGGTCAAGTTGTATATGCTGTATTATGCTTGTTGAAGTTGTGTACATTGATCAGTATTACAGGCTGTTGGTCACTGTTCATGGAAGCCTGCTCTATCAATACTGGTATAAATGTACATGTACATTTTTATTTATTTAATAATCATTTTAGACATGCTGAAGGAGCACCAAAAGTACTCATATCTTGGGACCATGCTCTTGACTGTCACACATCGTCTGATAAATTTAAATGTTCTGCCCTGCTTGCCAAAATTGTTGAGAAATCGTTCATACTGTAAGATTGCCACTTCCTATGATATACATGTATGGTGGCTGTGACTCAATCTTCAATGACTCTTCTTGGGTCAAGCTTCTTCTTTTGGTAACTATTAACATAAATGGCTCAGAGGAAAAAAATGGATTCTGTTTCTGTCAGTTTTCGTGCTCTTTAACTGCACAAAAAGGGGCAAATGGTTGTGTTTCTAACACTAAGCTGTAGAGACACGTGTGTCCCAATCTAAATCTGAAGTAAATAGGTTATAGTCCCTTTGTGTGTGTGTATTTAATAGAAAATTTGAGGTGGCAAAAAGTTATTTGTACATTTGGTTGATGATGGGAATGTTTGGTACATGTATACTGGAGACAGCACTGCATCATTGCACCCTGTCAACAGTGACAGGGTACATGTACAGTAGTTAAAAATTCAAAGACCACTGGCTGAGTTATTCCCCTTGCTTGTGGAAGTTGTGGTTGCATGAGAGAGATGCCAGCCACAAAGGGAAAAAAAATTCTATTTTGGGGAACATCCTGCTGGGGGAACACCAACGCTTTGCAGGGTAACCTCCTGCCTTTCTCATTTAAGTGAAATATGGAGAAAAAAGGGCACTTTTGGAAGTGAAGGCCATACCTCCCACCGGTTAACTAATGGCACAAGCATCCACAGGATTGAGGAGCTTCATAAGGTGTGTGCCCTGTGAGGCCAAGTTCCTGTTTAACTTTTGTCTATTCTCTATTCCCTGGAAGTCTGCTTGCGCAAAGTCATGTTTTTAGGAAGTACAATGTATAATTTTGAAGTATGTTGTCTCACAAGCAGATTGTTAAAATTGACTAAGTTGAGAACAAAGCAAGATTTCTTATATAATTAGTTTGCATGCATACCCCAAGGAAAAATCAACTGAGAAGATTTTAATGCTTATGTTGATTTTCAGACACACTGGCAAAACATTTTGTAAGAAGTTGTAGCAACTGAGATTACACGTGAAATATACATGTATTTTGACCTAAATAACCTTGCAAACATGGACAATGAGCATAACTGGCTCTCATCAGTGATCCCCCCATGCAAAGCTTGACGTGTACCAGTCAGAGCTACATGTTAATGTATTTCTACTACACGGCTAGATACATTTCTCTGAGCTTTTTTTTGTTGCAACGAAAAGGATGTGTTTTTTACACAGACTGCACATACATGTACATGTACCGCTAACCACTAATTCTGTGCCACCAAACCAGCTATGGCTTTAGAAAGTTACAGGACAGGGCACATTTTGTGTGTGCTATGTTAGTGGTGTTTGTGATAATACTCATACCGTTAATTGTGTTGCTAGAACTATTTTTATAACATCGATTCCATTGTATGATCTAATTTGTTTTCATTTACTCATTTAGGATTTTTAATTTTTTTTTTGGATTTTACGCTATATTGATGGTTTCTATATTCTTATTTAAGTTGTCTGTATATTTTAATCTTTAGTGTACTGTATGTGTTTTTACTGTAATTTAATTGTACTTGTGATTAGGGCCCTTAAGAATAGCAGTGTTAAAATGACTACCCAGGCTACCCTGTTGAAATAAAACTACTACTACTTAGAATAATAATAATTTAAAAAAAAAATTGTTTAATACAGAGTACTGAAGTGAATACATCGCACGCACAAGTACGTGTGTGAAAGAAAGACACTGGCGAGATAACCAGCATGTGATGTGCGTTCTCCATTCATTTGCACACTTCCTCTTTCAAAAA